>NW_027207380.1:300000-497000 GCF_963455315.2 Globicephala melas
GTTAGGGTTAGGGAACGGGGAAGGTTTAGGGTCCAGGTGAGGGTACGACAACGCTTTAGGGGGAGCGTACGTGTGAGGGCGCGGGTTAGTGACAGCGTACGGGTTAGGATTAGGTGACGGGTGAGGGTCAGGCTTCGGGGAAAGGTTAGGGTTAGGGTTCGGCCAGGGTTAGCGTTAGGGGACGGGGACGGTTTAGGGTCCAGGTGAAGGTACGACAACGCTTTAGGGGGACCGAACGTGTGAGGGCACGGGTTAGTGTCAGCGTACGGTTTAGGATTAGGGGACGGGTTAGGGTCAGGATTCGGATAAGGGTTAGGGTTAGGGTTCAGGCTAGGGTTAGGGTTAGGTGACGGGGACGGTTTAGGGTCCTGGTCAGGGTACGACAACGCTGTAGGGGGAGCGTACGTGTGAGGGCGCGGGTTAGTGTCAGCCTACGGGTTAGGATTAGGGGACGGGTGAGGGTCAGGCTTCGGGGAAGGGTTAGGGTTAGGGTTCGGGCTAGGGTTAGAGTTAGGGGACGGGGACGGTTTAGGGTCCAGGTGAGGGGACGACAACGCTTTAGGGGGAGCGTACGTGTGAGGGCACGGGTTAGTGTCAGCGTACGGGTTAGGATTAGGGGACGGGTGAGGGTCAGGCTTCGGGGAAGGGTTAGGGTTAGGGTTCGGGCTAGGGTTAGGGTTAGGGGACGGGGAAGGTTTAGGGTCCAGGTGAGGGTACGACAACGCTTTAGGGGGAGTGTACGTGTGAGGGCGAAGGTTAGTGTCAGCGTACGGGTTAGGATTAGGGGACGGGTGAGGGTCAGGCTTCGGGGAAGGGTTAGGGTTAGGGTTCGGGCTAGGGTTAGGGTTAGGGGACGGGGACGGTTTAGGGTCCAGGTGAGGGTACGACAACGCTTTAGGGGGAGCGTACGTGTGAGGGCGCGGGTTAGTGTCAGCGTACGGGTTAGGATTAGGGGACGGGTGAGGGTCAGGCTTCGGGGAAGGGTTAGGGTTAGGGTTCGGCCAGGGTTAGCGTTAGGGGACGGGGACGGTTTAGGGTCCAGGTGAAGGTACGACAACGCTTTAGGGGGACCGAACGTGTGAGGGCGCGGGTTAGTGTCAGCGTACGGTTTAGGATTAGGGGACGGGTTAGGGTCAGGATTCGGATAAGGGTTAGGGTTAGGGTTCAGGCTAGGGTTAGGGTTAGGGGACGGGGACGGTTTAGGGTCCTGGTCAGGGTACGACAACGATTTAGGGAGAGCGTACGTGTGAGGGCGCGGGTTAGTGTCAGCGTACGGGTTAGGATTAGGGGACGGGTGAGGGTCAGGCTTCGGGGAAGGGTTAGGGTTAGGGTTCGGGCTAGGGTTAGGGTTAGGGGACGGGGACGGTTTAGGGTCCAGGTGAGGGTACGACAACGCTTTAGGGGGAGCGTACGTGTGAGGGCGCGGGTTAGTGTCAGCGTACGAGTTAGGATTAGGGGACGGGTGAAGGTCAGGCTTCGGGGAAGGGTTAGGGTTAGGATTCGGGCTAGGGTTAGGGTTAGGAAACGGGGACGGTTTAGGGTCCAGGTGAGGGTACGACAACGTTGTAGGGGGAGCGTACGTGTGAGGGCGCGGGTTAGTGTCAGCGTACGGGTTAGGATTAGGGGACGGGTGAGGGTCAGGCTTCGGGGAAGGGTTAGGGTTAGGGTTCGGGCTAGGGTTAGGGTTAGGGGACGGGGACGGTTTAGGGTCCAGGTGAGGGTACGACAACGCTTTAGGGGGAGCGTACGTGTGAGGGCACGGGTTAGTGTCAGCGTACGGGTTAGGATTAGGGGACGGGTGAGGGTCAGGCTTCGGGGAAGCGTTAGGGTTAGGGTTCGGGCTAGGGTTAGGGTTAGGGGACGTGGACGGTTTAGGGTCCAGGTGAGGGTACGACAACGCTTTAGGGGGAGCGTACGTGTGAGGGCGCGGGTTAGTGTCAGCGTACGGGTTAGGATTAGGGGACGGGTGAGGGTCAGGCTTCGGGGAAGGGTTAGGGTTCGGGCTAGGGTTAGGGTTAGGGGACGGGGACGGTTTAGGGTCCAGGTGAGGGTACGACAACGCTTTAGGGGGAGCGTACGTGTGAGGGCGCGGGTTAGTGTCAGCGTACGGGTTAGGATTAGGGGACGGGTGAGTGTCAGGCTTCGGGGAAGAGTTAGGGCTAGGGTTCGGGCTAGGGTTAGGATTAGGGGACGGGGATGGTTTAGGGTACAGGTGAGGGTACGACAACCATTTAGGGGGAGCGTACGTGTGAGGGCGCGGGTTAGTGTCAGCGTACGGGTTAGGATTAGGGGACTGGTGAGGGTCAGGCTTCGGGGAAGGGTTAGGGTTAGGGTTCGGGCTAGGGTTAGGGTTAGGGGACGGGGAAGGTTTAGGGTCCAGGTGAGGGTACGACAACAGTTTAGGGGGAGCGTACGTGTGAGGGCACGGGTTAGTGTCAGCGTGCGGGTTAGGATTAGGGGACGGGTGAGGGTCAGGCTTCGGGGAAGGGTTAGGGTTAGGGTTCGGGCTAGGGTTAGGGTTAGGGCACGGGGACGGTTTAGGGTCCAGGTGAGGGTACGACAACGCTTTAGGGGGAGCGTACGTGTGAGGGCGCGGGTTAGTGTCAGCGTTCGAGTTAGGATTAGGGGACGGGTGAGGGGCAGGCTTCGGGGAAGGGTTAGGGTTAGGGTTCGGGCTAGGGTTAGGGTTAGGAAACGGGGACGGTTTAGGGTCAAGGTGAGGGTACGACAACGTTGTAGGTGGAGCGTACGTGTGAGGGCGTTGGTTAGTGTCAGCGTACGGGTTAGGATTAGGGGACGGGTGAGCGTCAGGCTTCGGGGAAGGGTTAGGGTTAGGGTTCGGGCTAGGGTTAGGGTTAGGGGACGGGGACGGTTTAGGGTCCAGGTGAGGGTACGACAACACTTTATGGGGAGCGTACGTGTGAGGGCGCGGGTTAGTGTCAGCGTACGGGTTAGAATTAGTGGACGGGTGAGGGTCAGGCTTCGGGGAAGGGTTAGGGTTAGGGTTCGGGCTAGGGTTAGGGTTAGGGGACGGGGACGGTTTAGGGTCCAGGTGCGGGTACGACAACGCTTTAGGGGGAGCGTACGTGTGAGGGCGCGGGTTAGTGTCAGCGTACGGGTTAGGATTAGGGGACGGGTGAGGGTCAGGCTTCGGGGAAGTGTTAGGGTTAGGGTTCGGGCTAGGGTTAGGGTTAGGGGACGGGGACGGTTTAGGATCAAGGTGAGGGGACGACAATGCTTTAGGGGGAGCGTACGAGTGAGGGCGCGGGTTAGTGTCAGCGTTAGGGTTAGGATTCTGGGACGGGTGAGGGTCAGGCTTCGGGGAAGGGTTAGGGTTAGGGTTCGGGCTAGGGTTAGGGTTAGGGGACGGGGACGGTTTAGGGTCCAGGTGAGGGTACGACAACGCTTTAGGGGGTGCGTACGTGTGAGGGCGCGGGTTAGTGTCAGCGTACGGGTTAGGATTAGGGGACGGGTGAGGGTCAGGCTTCGGGGAAGGGTTAGGGTTAGGGTTCGGGCTAGGGTTAGGGTTAGGGGACGGGGACGGTTTAGGGTCCAGATGAGGGTACGACAACGCTTTAGGGGGAGCGTACGTGTGAGGGCGCGGGTTAGTGTCAGCGTACGGGTTAGGATTAGGGGACGGGTGAGGGTCAGGCTTCGGGGAAGGGTTAGGGTTAGGGTTCGGGCTAGGGTTAGGGTTAGGGGACGGGGACGGTTTAGGGTCCAGGTGAGGGTACGACAACGCTTTAGGGGGAGCGTACGTGTGAGGGCGCAGGTTAGTGTCAGCGTACGGGTTAGGATTAGGGGCCGGGTGAGGGTCAGGCTTCGGGGAAGGGTTAGGGTTAGGGTTCGGTCTAGGGTTAGGGTTAGGGGACGGGGAAGGTTTAGGGTCCAGGTGAGGGTACGACAACGCTTTAGGGGGAGCGTACGTGTGAGGGCGCAGGTTAGTGACAGCGTACGGGTTAGGATTAGGGGACGGGTGAGGGTCAGGCTTCGGGGAATGGTTAGGGTTAGGGTTCGGGCTAGGGTTAGGGTTAGGGGACGGGGACGGTTTAGGGTCCAGGTGAGGGTACGACAACGCTTTAGGGGGAGTGTACGTGTGAGGGCGCGGGTTAGTGTCAGCGTACGGATTAGGATTAGGGGACGGGTGAGGGTCAGGCTTCGGGGAAGGGTTAGGGTTAGGGTTCGGCCAGGGTTAGCGTTAGGGGACGGGGACGGTTTAGGGTCCAGGTGAAGGTACGACAACGCTTTAGGGGGACCGAACGTGTGAGGGCGCGGGTTAGTGTCAGCGTACGGTTTAGGATTAGGGGACGGGTTAGGGTCAGGATTCGGATAAGGGTTAGGGTTAGGGTTCAGGCTAGGGTTAGGGTTAGGGGACGGGGACGGTTTAGGGTCCTGGTCAGGGTACGACAACGATTTAGGGGGAGCGTACGTGTGAGGGCGAGGGTTAGTGTCAGCGTACGGGTTAGGATTAGGGGACGGGTGAGGGTCAGGCTTCGGGGAAGTGTTAGGGTTAGGGTTCGGGCTAGGGTTAGGGTTAGGAGACGGGGAGGGTTTAGGGTCCAGGTGAGGGTACGACAACGCTCTAGGGGGAGCGTACGTGTGAGGGCGCGGGTTAGTGTCAGCGTACGGGTTAGGATTAGGGAACGGGTGAGGGTCAGGCTTCGGGGAAGGGTTAAGGCTAGGATTCGGGCTAGGGTTAGGGTTAGGGGACGGGGACGGTTTAGGGTCCAGGTGAGGGTACGACAACGGTTTAGGGGGAGCGTACGTGTGAGGGCGCGGCTTAGTGTTAGCGTACGGGTTAGGATTAGGGGACGGGTGAGGGTCAGGCTTCGGGGAAGGGTTAGGGTTAGGGTTCGGCCAGGGTTAGCGTTAGGGGACGGGGACGGTTTAGGGTCCAGGTTAGGGTACGACAACGCTTTAGGGTGAGCGAACGTGTGAGGGCGCGTGTTAGTGTCAGCGTACGGGTTAGGATTAGGGGACGGGTGAGGGTCAGTCTTCGGGGAAGGGTTAGGTTTAGGGTTCGGGCTAGGGTTAAGGTTAGGGGACGGGGACGGTTTAGGGTCCAGGTGAGGTTACGACAACTCTTTAGGGGGAGCGTACGTGTGAGGGCGCGGGTTAGTGTCAGCGTACGGGTTAGGATTAGGGGACGGGTGAGGGTCAGGCTTCGGGAAAGGGTTAGGGTTAGGGTTCGGGCTAGGGTTAGGGTTAGGGGACGGGGACGGTTTAGGGTCCAGGTGAGGGTACGACAACGCTTTAGGGGGAGCGTACGTGTGAGGGCACGGGTTAGTGTCAGCGTACGAGTTAGGATTAGGGGACGGGTGAGGGTCAGGCTTCGGGGAAGGGTTAGGGTTAGGGTTCGGGCTAGGGTTAGGGTTAGGAAACGGGGACGGTTTAGGGTCCAGGTGAGGGTACGACAACGTTGTAGGGGGAGCGTACGTGTGACGGCGCGGGTTAGTGTCAGCGTACGGGTTAGGATTAGGGGACGGGTGAGAGTCAGGCTTCGGGGAAGGGTTAGGGTTAGGGTTCGGGCTAGGGTTAGGGTTAGGGGACGGGGACGGTTTAGGGTCCAGGTGAGGGTACGACAACGCTTTAGGGGGAGCGTACGTGTGAGGGCGCGGGTTAGTGTCAGCGTACGGTTTAGGATTAGGGGACGGGTGAGGGTCAGGCTTCGGGGAAGGGTTAGGGTTAGGGTTCGGGCTAGGGTTAGGGTTAGGGGACGGGGACGGTTTATGGTACAGGTGAGGGTACGAAAACGCTTTAGGGGGAGCGTACGTGTGAGGGCGCGGGTTAGTGTCAGCGTACGGGTTAGGATTAGGGGACAGGTGAGGGTCAGGCTTCGGGGAAGGGTTAGGGTTAGGGTTCGGGCTAGGGTTAGGGTTAGCGGACGGGGACGGTTTAGGGTCCAGGTGAGGGTACGACAACGCTTTAGGGGGAGCGTACGTGTGAGGGCACGGCTTAGTGTCAGCGTACGGGTTAGGATTAGGGGACGGGTGAGGGTCAGGCTTCGGGGAAGGGTTAGGGTTAGGGTTCGGGCTAGGGTTAGGGTTAGGGGACGGGGACGGTTTAGGGTCCAGGTGAGGGTACGACAACGCTTTAGGGGGAGCGTACGTGTGAGGGCGCGGGTTAGTGTCAGCGTACGGGTTAGGATTAGGGGACGGGTGAGGGTCAGGCTTCGGGGAAGGGTTAGGGTTCGGGCTAGGGTTAGGGTTAGGGGACGGGGACGGTTTAGGGTCCAGGTGAGGGTACGACAACGCTGTAGGGGGAGCGTACGTGTGAGGGCGCGGGTTAGTGTCAGCGTACGGGTTAGGATTAGGGGACGTGTGAGGGTCAGGCTTCGGGGAAGGGTTAGGGTTAGGGTTCGGCCAGGGTTAGCGTTAGGGGACGGGGACGGTTTAGGGTCCAGGTGAAGGTACGACAACGCTTTAGGGGGACCGAACGTGTGAGGGCGCGGGTTAGTGTCAGCATACGGGTTAGGATTAGGGGACGGGTTAGGGTCAGGATTCGGATAAGGGTTAGGGTTAGGGTTCAGGCTAGGGTTAGGGTTAGGGGACGGGGACGGTTTAGGGTCCTGGTCAGGGTACGACAACGATTTAGGGGGAGCTTACGTGTGAGGGCGCGGGTTAGTGTCAGCGTATGGGTTAGGATTAGGGGACGGGTGAGGGTCAGGCTTCGGGGAAGGGTTAGGGTTAGGGTTCGGGCTAGGGTTAGGGTTAGGGGACGGGGACGGTTTAGGGTCCAGGTGAGGGTACGACAACGCTTTAGGGGGAGCGTACGTGTGAGGGCGCGGGTTAGTGTCAGCGTACGAGTTAGGATTAGGGGACGGGTGAAGGTCAGGCTTCGGGGAAGGGTTAGGGTTAGGGTTCGGGCTAGGGTTAGGGTTAGGAAACGGGGACGGTTTAGGGTCCAGGTGAGGGTACGACAACGTTGTAGGGGGAGCGTACGTGTGAGGGCGCGGGTTAGTGTCAGCGTACGGGTTAGGATTAGGGGACGGGTGAGGGTCAGGCTTCGGGGAAGGGTTAGGGTTAGGGTTCGGGCTAGGGTTAGGGTTAGGGGACGGGGACGGTTTAGGGTCCAGGTGAGGGTACGAAAACGCTTTAGGGGGAGCGTACGTGTGAGGGCACGGCTTAGTGTCAGCGTACGGGTTAGGATTAGGGGACGGGTGAGGGTCAGGCTTCGGGGAAGGGTTAGGGTTAGGGTTCGGGCTAGGGTTAGGGTTAGGGGACGGGGACGGTTTAGGGTCCAGGTGAGGGTACGACAATGCTTTAGGGGGAGCGTACGTGTGAAGGCGCGGGTTAGTGTCAGCGTACGGGTTAGGATTAGGGGACGGGTGAGGGTCAGGCTTCGGGGAAGGGTTAGGGTTCGGGCTAGGGTTAGGGTTAGGGGACGGGGACGGTTTAGGGTCCAGGTGAGGGTACGACAACGCTTTAGGGGGAGCGTACGTGTGAGGGCGCGGGTTAGTGTCAGCGTACGGGTTAGGATTAGGGGACGGGTGAGTGTCAGGCTTCGGGGAAGGGTTAGGGCTAGGGTTCGGGCTAGGGTTAGGATTAGGGGACGGGGATGGTTTAGGGTCCAGGTGAGGGTACGACAACCATTTAGGGGGAGCGTACGTGTGAGGGCGCGGGTTAGTGTCAGCGTACGGGTTAGGATTAGGGGACTGGTGAGGGTCAGGCTTCGGGGAAGGGTTAGGGTTAGGGTTCGGGCTAGGGTTAGGGTTAGGGGACGGGGAAGGTTTAGGGTCCAGGTGAGGGTACGACAACGCTGTAGGGGGAGCGTACGTGTGAGGGCGCGGGTTAGTGTCAGCGTACGGGTTAGGATTAGGGGACGGGTGAGGGTCAGGCTTCGGGGAAGGGTTAGGGTTAGGGTTCGGGCTAGGGTTAGGGTTAGGGGACGGGGAAGGTTTAGGGTACAGGTGAGGGTACGACAACGCTTTAGGGGGAGCGTACGTGTGAGGGCGCGGGTTAGTGTCAGCGTACGGGTTAGGATTAGGGGACGGGTGAGGGTCAGGCTTCGGGGAAGGGTTAGGGTTAGGGTTCGGGCTAGGGTTAGGGTTAGGGGACGGGGACGGTTTAGGGTCCAGGTGAGGGTACGACAACGCTTTAGGGGGAGCGTACGTGTGAGGGCACGGCTTAGTGTCAGCGTACGGGTTAGGATTAGGGGACGGGTGAGGGTCAGGCTTCGGGGAAGGGTTAGGGTTAGGGTTCGGGCTAGGGTTAGGGTTAGGGGACGGGGACGGTTTAGGGTCCAGGTGAGGGTACGACAATGCTTTAGGGGGAGCGTACGTGTGAAGGCGCGGGTTAGTGTCAGCGTACGGGTTAGGATTAGGGGACGGGTGAGGGTCAGGCTTCGGGGAAGGGTTAGGGTTCGGGCTAGGGTTAGGGTTAGGGGACGGGGACGGTTTAGGGTCCAGGTGAGGGTACGACAACGCTTTAGGGGGAGCGTACGTGTGAGGGCGCGGGTTAGTGTCAGCGTACGGGTTAGGATTAGGGGACGGGTGAGGGGCAGGCTTCGGGGAAGGGTTAGGGTTAGGGTTCGGGCTAGGGTTAGGTTTAGGGGACGGGGACGGTTTAGGGTCCAGGTGAGGGTACGACAACGCTTTAGGGGGAGTGTACGTGTGAGGGCGCGGGTTATTGTCAGCGTACGGGTTAGGATTAGGGGACGGGTGAGGGTCAGGCTTCGGGGAAGGGTTAGGGTTAGGGTTCGGTCTAGGGTTAGGGTTAGGGAACGGGGAAGGTTTAGGGTCCAGGTGAGGGTACGACAACGCTTTAGGGGGAGCGTACGTGTGAGGGCACGGGTTAGTGTCAGCGTACGGGTTAGGATTACGGGACTGGTGAGGGTCAGGCTTCGGGGAAGGGTTAGGGTTAGGGTTCGGGCTAAGGTTAGGGTTAGGGGACGGGGAAGGTTTAGGGTCCAGGTGAGGGTACGACAACAGTTTAGGGGGAGCGTACGTGTGAGGGCACGGGTTAGTGTCAGCGTGCGGGTTAGGATTAGGGGACGGGTGAGGGT
Organism: Globicephala melas; assembly: GCF_963455315.2. Taxonomy (NCBI): domain Eukaryota; kingdom Metazoa; phylum Chordata; class Mammalia; order Artiodactyla; family Delphinidae; genus Globicephala; species Globicephala melas. Next base: position 309,004 of record NW_027207380.1, read on the forward strand.
CAGGCTTCGGGGAAGGGTTAGGGTTAGGGTTCGGGCTAGGGTTAGGGTTAGGGCACGGGGACGGTTTAGGGTCCAGGTGAGGGTACGACAACGCTTTAGGGGGAGCGTACGTGTGAGGGCGCGGGTTAGTGTCAGCGTACGAGTTAGGATTAGGGGACGGGTGAGGGGCAGGCTTCGGGGAAGGGTTAGGGTTAGGGTTCGGGCTAGGGTTAGGGTTAGGAAACGGGGACGGTTTAGGGTCAAGGTGAGGGTACGACAACGTTGTAGGGGGAGCGTACGTGGGAGGGCGTTGGTTAGTGTCAGCGTACGGGTTAGGATTAGGGGACGGGTGAGCGTCAGGCTTCGGGGAAGGGTTAGGGTTAGGGTTCGGGCTAGGGTTAGGGTTAGGGGACGGGGACGGTTTAGGGTCCAGGTGAGGGTACGACAACACTTTAGGGGGAGCGTACGTGTGAGGGCGCGGGTTAGTGTCAGAGTACGGGTTAGGATTAGTGGACGGGTGAGGGTCAGGCTTCGGGGAAGGGTTAGGGTTAGGGTTCGGGCTAGGGTTAGGGTTAGGGGACTGGGACGGTTTAGGGTCCAGGTGAGGTTACGACAACGCTTTAGGGGGAGTGTACGTGTGAGGGCGCGGGTTAGTGTCAGCGTACGGGTTAGGATTAGGGGACGGGTGAGGGTCAGGCTTCGGGGAAGGGTTAGGGTTAGGGTTCGGGCTAGGGTTAGGGTTAGGGGACGGGGACGGTTTAGGGTCCAGGTGAGGGTACCACAACGCTGTAGGGGGAGCGTACGTGTGAGGGCGCGGGTTAGTGTCAGCGTACGGGTTAGGATTAGGAGACGGGTGAGGGTCAGGCTTCGGGGAAGGGTTAGGGTTAGGGTTCGGGCTAGGGTTATGGTTAGGGGACGGGGACGGTTTAGGGTCCAGGTGAGGGTACGACAACGCTTTAGGGGGAGCGTACGTGTGAGGGCGCGGGTTAGTGTCAGCGTACGGGTTAGGATTAGGGGACGGGTGAGGGTCAGGCTTCGGGGAAGGGTTAGGGTTAGGGTTCGGGCTAGGGTTAGGGTTAGGGGACGGGGACGGTTTAGGGTCCAGGTGAGGGTACGACAACGCTGTAGGGGGAGCGTACGTGTGAGGGCGTGGGTTAGTGTCAGCCTACGGGTTAGGATTAGGGGACGGGTTAGGGTCAGGCTTCGGGGAAGGGTTAGGGTTAGGGTTCGGGCTAGGGTTAGAGTTAGGGGAAGGGGACGGTTTAGGGTCCAGGTGAGGGGACGACAACGCTTTAGGGGGAGCGTACGTGTGAGGGCGCGGGTTAGTGTCAGCGTACGGGTTAGGATTAGGGGACGGGTGAGGGTCAGGCTTCGGGGAAGGGTTAGGGTTAGGGTTCGGGCTAGGGTTAGGGTTACGGGACGGGGAAGGTTTAGGGTCCAGGTGAGGGTACGACAACGCTTTAGGGGGAGCGTACGTGTGAGGGCGCGGGTTAGTGTCAGCGTACGAGTTAGGATTAGGGGACGGGTGAGGGGCAGGCTTCGGGGAAGGGTTAGGGTTAGGGTTCGGGCTAGGGTTAGGGTTAGGAAACGGGGACGGTTTAGGGTCAAGGTGAGGGTACGACAACGTTGTAGGGGGAGCGTACGTGTGAGGGCGTTGGTTAGTGTCAGCGTACGGGTTAGGATTAGGGGACGGGTGAGCGTCAGGCTTCGGGGAAGGGTTAGGGTTAGGGTTCGGGCTAGGGTTAGGGTTAGGGGACGGGGACGGTTTAGGGTCCAGGTGAGGGTACGACAACACTTTAGGGGGAGCGTACGTGTGAGGGCGTGGGTTAGTGTCAGCGTACGGGTTAGGATTAGGGGACGGGTGAGGGTCAGGCTTCGGGGAAGGGTTAGGGTTAGGGTTCGGGCTAGGGTTAGGGTTAGGGGACGGGGAAGGTTTAGGGTACAGGTGAGGGTACGACAACGCTTTAGGGGGAGCGTACGTGTGAGGGCGCGGGTTAGTGTCAGCGAACGGGTTAGGATTAGGGGACGGGTGAGGGTCAGGCTTCGGGGAAGGGTTAGGGTTAGGGTTCGGGCTAGGGTTAGGTTTAGGGGACGGGGACGGTTTAGGGTCCAGGTGAGGGTACGACAACGCTTTAGGGGGAGTGTACGTGTGAGGGCGCGGGTTATTGTCAGCGTACGGGTTAGGATTAGGGGACGGGTGAGGGTCAGGCTTCGGGGAAGGGTTAGGGTTAGGGTTCTGTCTAGGGTTAGGGTTAGGGAACGGGGAAGGTTTAGGGTCCAGGTGAGGGTACGACAACGCTTTAGGGGGAGCGTACGTGTGAGGGCGCGGGTTAGTGACAGCGTACGGGTTAGGATTAGGTGACGGGTGAGGGTCAGGCTTCGGGGAAAGGTTAGGGTTAGGGTTCGGCCAGGGTTAGCGTTAGGGGACGGGGACGGTTTAGGGTCCAGGTGAAGGTACGACAACGCTTTAGGGGGACCGAACGTGTGAGGGCACGGGTTAGTGTCAGCGTACGGTTTAGGATTAGGGGACGGGTTAGGGTCAGGATTCGGATAAGGGTTAGGGTTAGGGTTCAGGCTAGGGTTAGGGTTAGGTGACGGGGACGGTTTAGGGTCCTGGTCAGGGTACGACAACGCTGTAGGGGGAGCGTACGTGTGAGGGCGCGGGTTAGTGTCAGCCTACGGGTTAGGATTAGGGGACGGGTGAGGGTCAGGCTTCGGGGAAGGGTTAGGGTTAGGGTTCGGGCTAGGGTTAGAGTTAGGGGACGGGGACGGTTTAGGGTCCAGGTGAGGGGACGACAACGCTTTAGGGGGAGCGTACGTGTGAGGGCACGGGTTAGTGTCAGCGTACGGGTTAGGATTAGGGGACGGGTGAGGGTCAGGCTTCGGGGAAGGGTTAGGGTTAGGGTTCGGGCTAGGGTTAGGGTTAGGGGACGGGGAAGGTTTAGGGTCCAGGTGAGGGTACGACAACGCTTTAGGGGGAGTGTACGTGTGAGGGCGAAGGTTAGTGTCAGCGTACGGGTTAGGATTAGGGGACGGGTGAGGGTCAGGCTTCGGGGAAGGGTTAGGGTTAGGGTTCGGGCTAGGGTTAGGGTTAGGGGACGGGGACGGTTTAGGGTCCAGGTGAGGGTACGACAACGCTTTAGGGGGAGCGTACGTGTGAGGGCGCGGGTTAGTGTCAGCGTACGGGTTAGGATTAGGGGACGGGTGAGGGTCAGGCTTCGGGGAAGGGTTAGGGTTAGGGTTCGGCCCGGTTAGCGTTAGGGGACGGGGACGGTTTAGGGTCCTGGTCAGGGTACGACAACGATTTAGGGAGAGCGTACGTGTGAGGGCGCGGGTTAGTGTCAGCGTACGGGTTAGGATTAGGGGACGGGTGAGGGTCAGGCTTCGGGGAAGGGTTAGGGTTAGGGTTCGGGCTAGGGTTAGGGTTAGGGGACGGGGACGGTTTAGGGTCCAGGTGAGGGTACGACAACGCTTTAGGGGGAGCGTACGTGTGAGGGCGCGGGTTAGTGTCAGCGTACGAGTTAGGATTAGGGGACGGGTGAAGGTCAGGCTTCGGGGAAGGGTTAGGGTTAGGATTCGGGCTAGGGTTAGGGTTAGGAAACGGGGACGGTTTAGGGTCCAGGTGAGGGTACGACAACGTTGTAGGGGGAGCGTACGTGTGAGGGCGCGGCTTAGTGTCAGCGTACGGGTTAGGATTAGGGGACGGGTGAGGGTCAGGCTTCGGGGAAGGGTTAGGGTTAGGGTTCGGGCTAGGGTTAGGGTTAGGGGACGGGGACGGTTTAGGGTCCAGGTGAGGGTACGACAACGCTTTAGGGGGAGCGTACGTGTGAGGGCACGGGTTAGTGTCAGCGTACGGGTTAGGATTAGGGGACGGGTGAGGGTCAGGCTTCGGGGAAGGGTTAGGGTTAGGGTTCGGGCTAGGGTTAGGGTTAGGGGACGTGGACGGTTTAGGGTCCAGGTGAGGGTACGACAACGCTTTAGGGGGAGCGTACGTGTGAGGGCGCGGGTTAGTGTCAGCGTACGGGTTAGGATTAGGGGACGGGTGAGGGTCAGGCTTCGGGGAAGGGTTAGGGTTCGGGCTAGGGTTAGGGTTAGGGGACGGGGACGGTTTAGGGTCCAGGTGAGGGTACGACAACGCTTTAGGGGGAGCGTACGTGTGAGGGCGCGGGTTAGTGTCAGCGTACGGGTTAGGATTAGGGGACGGGTGAGTGTCAGGCTTCGGGGAAGAGTTAGGGCTAGGGTTCGGGCTAGGGTTAGGATTAGGGGACGGGGATGGTTTAGGGTACAGGTGAGGGTACGACAACCATTTAGGGGGAGCGTACGTGTGAGGGCGCGGGTTAGTGTCAGCGTACGGGTTAGGATTAGGGGACTGGTGAGGGTCAGGCTTCGGGGAAGGGTTAGGGTTAGGGTTCGGGCTAGGGTTAGGGTTAGGGGACGGGGAAGGTTTAGGGTCCAGGTGAGGGTACGACAACAGTTTAGGGGGAGCGTACGTGTGAGGGCACGGGTTAGTGTCAGCGTGCGGGTTAGGATTAGGGGACGGGTGAGGGTCAGGCTTCGGGGAAGGGTTAGGGTTAGGGTTCGGGCTAGGGTTAGGGTTAGGGCACGGGGACGGTTTAGGGTCCAGGTGAGGGTACGACAACGCTTTAGGGGGAGCGTACGTGTGAGGGCGCGGGTTAGTGTCAGCGTTCGAGTTAGGATTAGGGGACGGGTGAGGGGCAGGCTTCGGGGAAGGGTTAGGGTTAGGGTTCGGGCTAGGGTTAGGGTTAGGAAACGGGGACGGTTTAGGGTCAAGGTGAGGGTACGACAACGTTGTAGGTGGAGCGTACGTGTGAGGGCGTTGGTTAGTGTCAGCGTACGGGTTAGGATTAGGGGACGGGTGAGCGTCAGGCTTCGGGGAAGGGTTAGGGTTAGGGTTCGGGCTAGGGTTAGGGTTAGGGGACGGGGACGGTTTAGGGTCCAGGTGAGGGTACGACAACACTTTATGGGGAGCGTATGTGTGAGGGCGCGGGTTAGTGTCAGCGTACGGGTTAGAATTAGTGGACGGGTGAGGGTCAGGCTTCGGGGAAGGGTTAGGGTTAGGGTTCGGGCTAGGGTTAGGGTTAGGGGACGGGGACGGTTTAGGGTCCAGGTGCGGGTACGACAACGCTTTAGGGGGAGCGTACGTGTGAGGGCGCGGGTTAGTGTCAGCGTACGGGTTAGGATTAGGGGACGGGTGAGGGTCAGGCTTCGGGGAAGTGTTAGGGTTAGGGTTCGGGCTAGGGTTAGGGTTAGGGGACGGGGACGGTTTAGGATCAAGGTGAGGGGACGACAATGCTTTAGGGGGAGCGTACGAGTGAGGGCGCGGGTTAGTGTCAGCGTTAGGGTTAGGATTATGGGACGGGTGAGGGTCAGGCTTCGGGGAAGGGTTAGGGTTAGGGTTCGGGCTAGGGTTAGGGTTAGGGGACGGGGACGGTTTAGGGTCCAGGTGAGGGTACGACAACGCTTTAGGGGGTGCGTACGTGTGAGGGCGCGGGTTAGTGTCAGCGTACGGGTTAGGATTAGGGGACGGGTGAGGGTCAGGCTTCGGGGAAGGGTTAGGGTTAGGGTTCGGGCTAGGGTTAGGGTTAGGGGACGGGGACGGTTTAGGGTCCAGATGAGGGTACGACAACGCTTTAGGGGGAGCGTACGTGTGAGGGCGCGGGTTAGTGTCAGCGTACGGGTTAGGATTAGGGGACGGGTGAGGGTCAGGCTTCGGGGAAGGGTTAGGGTTAGGGTTCGGGCTAGGGTTAGGGTTAGGGGACGGGGACGGTTTAGGGTCCAGGTGAGGGTACGACAACGCTTTAGGGGGAGCGTACGTGTGAGGGCGCAGGTTAGTGTCAGCGTACGGGTTAGGATTAGGGGCCGGGTGAGGGTCAGGCTTCGGGGAAGGGTTAGGGTTAGGGTTCGGTCTAGGGTTAGGATTAGGGGACGGGGAAGGTTTAGGGTCCAGGTGAGGGTACGACAACGCTTTAGGGGGAGCGTACGTGTGAGGGCGCAGGTTAGTGACAGCGTACGGGTTAGGATTAGGGGACGGGTGAGGGTCAGGCTTCGGGGAATGGTTAGGGTTAGGGTTCGGGCTAGGGTTAGGGTTAGGGGACGGGGACGGTTTAGGGTCCAGGTGAGGGTACGACAACGCTTTAGGGGGAGTGTACGTGTGAGGGCGCGGGTTAGTGTCAGCGTACGGGTTAGGATTAGGGGACGGGTGAGGGTCAGGCTTCGGGGAAGGGTTAGGGTTAGGGTTCGGCCAGGGTTAGCGTTAGGGGACGGGGACGGTTTAGGGTCCAGGTGAAGGTACGACAACGCTTTAGGGGGACCGAACGTGTGAGGGCGCGGGTTAGTGTCAGCGTACGGTTTAGGATTAGGGGACGGGTTAGGGTCAGGATTCGGATAAGGGTTAGGGTTAGGGTTCAGGCTAGGGTTAGGGTTAGGGGACGGGGACGGTTTAGGGTCCTGGTCAGGGTACGACAACGATTTAGGGGGAGCGTACGTGTGAGGGCGCGGGTTAGTGTCAGCGTACGGGTTAGGATTAGGGGACGGGTGAGGGTCAGGCTTCGGGGAAGTGTTAGGGTTAGGGTTCGGGCTAGGGTTAGGGTTAGGAGACGGGGAGGGTTTAGGGTCCAGGTGAGGGTACGACAACGCTCTAGGGGGAGCGTACGTGTGAGGGCGCGGGTTAGTGTCAGCGTACGGGTTAGGATTAGGGGACGGGTGAGGGTCAGGCTTCGGGGAAGGGTTAAGGCTAGGGTTCGGGCTAGGGTTAGGGTTAGGGGACGGGGACGGTTTAGGGTCCAGGTGAGGGTACGACAACGGTTTAGGGGGAGCGTACGTGTGAGGGCGCGGCTTAGTGTTAGCGTACGGGTTAGGATTAGGGGACGGGTGAGGGTCAGGCTTCGGGGAAGGGTTAGGGTTAGGGTTCGGCCAGGGTTAGCGTTAGGGGACGGGGACGGTTTAGGGTCCAGGTTAGGGTACGACAACGCTTTAGGGTGAGCGAACGTGTGAGGGCGCGTGTTAGTGTCAGCGTACGGGTTAGGATTAGGGGACGGGTGAGGGTCAGTCTTCGGGGAAGGGTTAGGTTTAGGGTTCGGGCTAGGGTTAAGGTTAGGGGACGGGGACGGTTTAGGGTCCAGGTGAGGTTACGACAACGCTTTAGGGGGAGCGTACGTGTGAGGGCGCGGGTTAGTGTCAGCGTACGGGTTAGGATTAGGGGACGGGTGAGGGTCAGGCTTCGGGAAAGGGTTAGGGTTAGGGTTCGGGCTAGGGTTAGGGTTAGGGGACGGGGACGGTTTAGGGTCCAGGTGAGGGTACGACAACGCTTTAGGGGGAGCGTACGTGTGAGGGCACGGGTTAGTGTCAGCGTACGAGTTAGGATTAGGGGACGGGTGAGGGTCAGGCTTCGGGGAAGGGTTAGGGTTAGGGTTCGGGCTAGGGTTAGGGTTAGGAAACGGGGACGGTTTAGGGTCCAGGTGAGGGTACGACAACGTTGTAGGGGGAGCGTACGTGTGACGGCGCGGGTTAGTGTCAGCGTACGGGTTAGGATTAGGGGACGGGTGAGGGTCAGGCTTCGGGGAAGGGTTAGGGTTAGGGTTCGGGCTAGGGTTAGGGTTAGGGGACGGGGACGGTTTAGGGTCCAGGTGAGGGTACGACAACGCTTTAGGGGGAGCGTACGTGTGAGGGCGCGGGTTAGTGTCAGCGTACGGTTTAGGATTAGGGGACGGGTGAGGGTCAGGCTTCGGGGAAGGGTTAGGGTTAGGGTTCGGGCTAGGGTTAGGGTTAGGGGACGGGGACGGTTTATGGTCCAGGTGAGGGTACGAAAACGCTTTAGGGGGAGCGTACGTGTGAGGGCGCGGGTTAATGTCAGCGTACGGGTTAGGATTAGGGGACAGGTGAGGGTCAGGCTTCGGGGAAGGGTTAGGGTTAGGGTTCGGGCTAGGGTTAGGGTTAGCGGACGGGGACGGTTTAGGGTCCAGGTGAGGGTACGACAACGCTTTAGGGGGAGCGTACGTGTGAGGGCACGGCTTAGTGTCAGCGTACGGGTTAGGATTAGGGGACGGGTGAGGGTCAGGCTTCGGGGAAGGGTTAGGGTTAGGGTTCGGGCTAGGGTTAGGGTTAGGGGACGGGGACGGTTTAGGGTCCAGGTGAGGGTACGACAACGCTTTAGGGGGAGCGTACGTGTGAGGGCGCGGGTTAGTGTCAGCGTACGGGTTAGGATTAGGGGACGGGTGAGGGTCAGGCTTCGGGGAAGGGTTAGGGTTCGGGCTAGGGTTAGGGTTAGGGGACGGGGACGGTTTAGGGTCCAGGTGAGGGTACGACAACGCTGTAGGGGGAGCGTACGTGTGAGGGCGCGGGTTAGTGTCAGCGTACGGGTTAGGATTAGGGGACGTGTGAGGGTCAGGCTTCGGGGAAGGGTTAGGGTTAGGGTTCGGCCAGGGTTAGCGTTAGGGGACGTGGACGGTTTAGGGTCCAGGTGAAGGTACGACAACGCTTTAGGGGGACCGAACGTGTGAGGGCGCGGGTTAGTGTCAGCGTACGGGTTAGGATTAGGGGACGGGTTAGGGTCAGGATTCGGATAAGGGTTAGGGTTAGGGTTCAGGCTAGGGTTAGGGTTAGGGGACGGGGACGGTTTAGGGTCCTGGTCAGGGTACGACAACGATTTAGGGGGAGCTTACGTGTGAGGGCGCGGGTTAGTGTCAGCGTATGGGTTAGGATTAGGGGACGGGTGAGGGTCAGGCTTCGGGGAAGGGTTAGGGTTAGGGTTCGGGCTAGGGTTAGGGTTAGGGGACGGGGACGGTTTAGGGTCCAGGTGAGGGTACGACAACGCTTTAGGGGGAGCGTACGTGTGAGGGCGCGGGTTAGTGTCAGCGTACGAGTTAGGATTAGGGGACGGGTGAAGGTCAGGCTTCGGGGAAGGGTTAGGGTTAGGGTTCGGGCTAGGGTTAGGGTTAGGAAACGGGGACGGTTTAGGGTCCAGGTGAGGGTACGACAACGTTGTAGGGGGAGCGTACGTGTGAGGGCGCGGGTTAGTGTCAGCGTACGGGTTAGGATTAGGGGACGGGTGAGGGTCAGGCTTCGGGGAAGGGTTAGGGTTAGGGTTCGGGCTAGGGTTAGGGTTAGGGGACGGGGACGGTTTAGGGTCCAGGTGAGGGTACGACAACGCTTTAGGGGGAGCGTACGTGTGAGGGCACGGCTTAGTGTCAGCGTACGGGTTAGGATTAGGGGACGGGTGAGGGTCAGGCTTCGGGGAAGGGTTAGGGTTAGGGTTCGGGCTAGGGTTAGGGTTAGGGGACGGGGACGGTTTAGGGTCCAGGTGAGGGTACGACAATGCTTTAGGGGGAGCGTACGTGTGAAGGCGCGGGTTAGTGTCAGCGTACGGGTTAGGATTAGGGGACGGGTGAGGGTCAGGCTTCGGGGAAGGGTTAGGGTTCGGGCTAGGGTTAGGGTTAGGGGACGGGGACGGTTTAGGGTCCAGGTGAGGGTACGACAACGCTTTAGGGGGAGCGTACGTGTGAGGGCGCGGGTTAGTGTCAGCGTACGGGTTAGGATTAGGGGACGGGTGAGTGTCAGGCTTCGGGGAAGGGTTAGGGCTAGGGTTCGGGCTAGGGTTAGGATTAGGGGACGGGGATGGTTTAGGGTCCAGGTGAGGGTACGACAACCATTTAGGGGGAGCGTACGTGTGAGGGCGCGGGTTAGTGTCAGCGTACGGGTTAGGATTAGGGGACTGGTGAGGGTCAGGCTTCGGGGAAGGGTTAGGGTTAGGGTTCGGGCTAGGGTTAGGGTTAGGGGACGGGGAAGGTTTAGGGTCCAGGTGAGGGTACGACAACGCTGTAGGGGGAGCGTACGTGTGAGGGCGCGGGTTAGTGTCAGCGTACGGGTTAGGATTAGGGGACGGGTGAGGGTCAGGCTTCGGGGAAGGGTTAGGGTTAGGGTTCGGGCTAGGGTTAGGGTTAGGGGACGGGGAAGGTTTAGGGTACAGGTGAGGGTACGACAACGCTTTAGGGGGAGCGTACGTGTGAGGGCGCGGGTTAGTGTCAGCGTACGGGTTAGGATTAGGGGACGGGTGAGGGTCAGGCTTCGGGGAAGGGTTAGGGTTAGGGTTCGGGCTAGGGTTAGGGTTAGGGGACGGGGACGGTTTAGGGTCCAGGTGAGGGGACGACAACGCTTTAGGGGGAGCGTACGTGTGAGGGCACGGCTTAGTGTCAGCGTACGGGTTAGGATTAGGGGACGGGTGAGGGTCAGGCTTCGGGGAAGGGTTAGGGTTAGGGTTCGGGCTAGGGTTAGGGTTAGGGGACGGGGACGGTTTAGGGTCCAGGTGAGGGTACGACAATGCTTTAGGGGGAGCGTACGTGTGAAGGCGCGGGTTAGTGTCAGCGTACGGGTTAGGATTAGGGGACGGGTGAGGGTCAGGCTTCGGGGAAGGGTTAGGGTTCGGGCTAGGGTTAGGGTTAGGGGACGGGGACGGTTTAGGGTCCAGGTGAGGGTACGACAACGCTTTAGGGGGAGCGTACGTGTGAGGGCGCGGGTTAGTGTCAGCGTACGGGTTAGGATTAGGGGACGGGTGAGTGTCAGGCTTCGGGGAAGGGTTAGGGCTAGGGTTCGGGCTAGGGTTAGGATTAGGGGACGGGGATGGTTTAGGGTCCAGGTGAGGGTACGACAACCATTTAGGGGGAGCGTACGTGTGAGGGCGCGGGTTAGTGTCAGCGTACGGGTTAGGATTAGGGGACTGGTGAGGGTCAGGCTTCGGGGAAGGGTTAGGGTTAGGGTTCGGGCTAGGGTTAGGGTTAGGGGACGGGGAAGGTTTAGGGTCCAGGTGAGGGTACGACAACGCTGTAGGGGGAGCGTACGTGTGAGGGCGCGGGTTAGTGTCAGCGTACGGGTTAGGATTAGGGGACGGGTGAGGGTCAGGCTTCGGGGAAGGGTTAGGGTTAGGGTTCGGGCTAGGGTTAGGGTTAGGGGACGGGGAAGGTTTAGGGTCCAGGTGAGGGTACGACAACGCTTTAGGGGGAGCGTACGTGTGAGGGCGCGGGTTAGTGTCAGCGTACGGGTTAGGATTAGGGGACGGGTGAGGGTCAGGCTTCGGGGAAGGGTTAGGGTTAGGGTTCGGGCTAGGGTTAGGTTTAGGGGACGGGGACGGTTTAGGGTCCAGGTGAGGGTACGACAACGCTTTAGGGGGAGAGTACGTGTGAGGGCGCGGGTTATTGTCAGCGTACGGGTTAGGATTAGGGGACGGGTGAGGGTCAGGCTTCGGGGAAGGGTTAGGGTTAGGGTTCGGTCTAGGGTTAGGGTTAGGGAACGGGGAAGGTTTAGGGTCCAGGTGAGGGTACGACAACGCTTTAGGGGGAGCGTACGTGTGAGGGCGCGGGTTAGTGACAGCGTACGGGTTAGGATTAGGGGACGGGTGAGGGTCAGGCTTCGGGGAAGGGTTAGGGCTAGGGTTCGGGCTAGGGTTAGGGTTAGGGGACGGAGATGGTTTAGGGTTCAGGTGAGGGTACGACAACCATTTAGGGGGAGCGTACGTGTGAGGGCGTGGGTTAGTGTCAGCGTACGGGTTAGGATTACGGGACTGGTGAGGGACAGGCTTCGGGGAAGGGTTAGGGTTAGGGTTCGGGCTAAGGTTAGGGTTAGGGGACGGGGAAGGTTTAGGGTCCAGGTGAGGGTACGACAACAGTTTAGGGGGAGCGTACGTGTGAGGGCACGGGTTAGTGTCAGCGTGCGGGTTAGGATTAGGGGACGGGTGAGGGTCAGGCTTCGGGGAAGGGTTAGGGTTAGGGTTCGGGCTAGGGTTAGGGTTAGGGCACGGGGACGGTTTAGGGTCCAGGTGAGGGTACCACAACGCTGTAGGGGGAGCGTACGTGTGAGGGCGCGGGTTAGTGTCAGCGTACGGGTTAGGATTAGGAGACGGGTGAGTGTCAGGCTTCGGGGAAGGGTTAGGGTTAGGGTTCGGGCTAGGGTTATGGTTAGGGGACGGGGACGGTTTAGGGTCCAGGTGAGGGTACGACAACGCTTTAGGGGGAGCGTACGTGTGAGGGCGCGGGTTAGTGTCAGCGTACGGGTTAGGATTAGGGGACGGGTGAGGGTCAGGCTTCGGGGAAGGGTTAGGGTTAGGGTTCGGGCTAGGGTTAGGGTTAGGGGACGGGGACGGTTTAGGGTCCAGGTGAGGGTACGACAACGCTGTAGGGGGAGTGTACGTGTGAGGGCGCGGGTTAGTGTCAGCCTACGGGTTAGGATTAGGGGACGGGTGAGGGTCAGGCTTCGGGGAAGGGTTAGGGTTAGGGTTCGGGCTAGGGTTAGAGTTAGGGGACGGGGACGGTTTAGGGTCCAGGTGAGGGGACGACAACGCTTTAGGGGGAGCGTACGTGTGAGGGCGCGGGTTAGTGTCAGCGTACGGGTTAGGATTAGGGGACGGGTGAGGGTCAGGCTTCGGGGAAGGGTTAGGGTTAGGGTTCGGGCTAGGGTTAGGGTTACGGGACGGGGAAGGTTTAGGGTCCAGGTGAGGGTACGACAACGCTTTAGGGGGAGCGTACGTGTGAGGGCGCGGGTTAGTGTCAGCGTACGAGTTAGGATTAGGGGACGGGTGAGGGGCAGGCTTCGGGGAAGGGTTAGGGTTAGGGTTCGGGCTAGGGTTAGGGTTAGGAAACGGGGACGGTTTAGGGTCAAGGTGAGGGTACGACAACGTTGTAGGGGGAGCGTACGTGTGAGGGCGTTGGTTAGTGTCAGCGTACGGGTTAGGATTAGGGGACGGGTGAGCGTCAGGCTTCGGGGAAGGGTTAGGGTTAGGGTTCGGGCTAGGGTTAGGGTTAGGGGACGGGGACGGTTTAGGGTCCAGGTGAGGGTACGACAACACTTTAGGGGGAGCGTACGTGTGAGGGCGCGGGTTAGTGTCAGAGTACGGGTTAGGATTAGTGGACGGGTGAGGGTCAGGCTTCGGGGAAGGGTTAGGGTTAGGGTTCGGGCTAGGGTTAGGGTTAGTGGACTGGGACGGTTTAGGGTCCAGGTGAGGGTACGACAACGCTTTAGGGGGAGCGTACGTGTGAGGGCGCGGGTTAGTGTCAGCGTACGGGTTAGGATTAGGGGACGGGTGAGGGTCAGGCTTCGGGGAAGGGTTAGGGTTAGGGTTCGGGCTAGGGTTAGGGTTAGGGGACAGGGACGGTTTAGGGTCCAGGTGAGGGTACCACAACGCTGTAGGGGGAGCGTACGTGTGAGGGCGCGGGTTAGTGTCAGCGTACGGGTTAGGATTAGGGGACGGGTGAGGGTCAGGCTTCGGGGAAGGGTTAGGGTTAGGGTTCGGGCTAGGGTTATGGTTAGGGGACGGGGACGGTTTAGGGTCCAGGTGAGGGTACGACAACGCTTTAGGGGGAGCGTACGTGTGAGGGCGCGGGTTAGTGTCAGCGTACGGGTTAGGATTAGGGGACGGGTGAGGGTCAGGCTTCGGGGAAGGGTTAGGGTTAGGGTTCGGGCTAGGGTTAGGGTTAGGGGACGGGGACGGTTTAGGGTCCAGGTGAGTGTACGACAACGCTGTAGGGGGAGCGTACGTGTGAGGGCGCGGGTTAGTGTCAGCCTACGGGTTAGGATTAGGGGACGGGTGAGGGTCAGGCTTCGGGGAAGGGTTAGGGTTAGGGTTCGGGCTAGGGTTAGAGTTAGGGGACGGGGACGGTTTAGGGTCCAGGTGAGGGGACGACAACGCTTTAGGGGGAGCGTACGTGTGAGGGCGCGGGTTAGTGTCAGCGTACGGGTTAGGATTAGGGGACGGGTGAGGGTCAGGCTTCGGGGAAGGGTTAGGGTTAGGGTTCGGGCTAGGGTTAGGGTTAGGGGACGGGGAAGGTTTAGGGTCCAGGTGAGGGTACGACAACGCTTTAGGGGGAGCGTAAGTGTGAGGGCACGGGTTAGTGTCAGCGTACGGGTTAGGATTAGGGGACGGGTGAGGGTCAGGCTTCGGGGAAGGGTTAGGGTTAGGGTTCGGGCTAGGGTTAGGGTTAGGGGACGGGGAAGGTTTAGGGTCCAGGTGAGGGTACGACAACGCTGTAGGGGGAGCGTACGTGTGAGGGCGCGGGTTAGTGTCAGCGTACGGGTTAGGATTAGGGGACGGGTGAGGGTCAGGCTTCGGGGAAGAGTTAGGGTTAGGGTTCGGCCAGGGTTAGCGTTAGGGGACGGGGACGGTTTAGGGTCCAGGTGAAGGTACGACAACGCTTTAGGGGGACCGAACGTGTGAGGGCGCGGGTTAGTGTCAGCGTACGGTTTAGGATTAGGGGACGGGTTAGGGTCAGGATTCGGATAAGGGTTAGGGTTAGGGTTCAGGCTAGGGTTAGGGTTAGGGGACGGGGACGGTTTAGGGTCCTGGTCAGGGTACGACAACGATTTAGGGGGAGCGTACGTGTGAGGGCGCGGGTTAGTGTCAGCGTACGGGTTAGGATTAGGGGACGGGTGAGGGTCAGGCTTCGGGGAAGGGTTAGGGTTAGGGTTCGGGCTAGGGTTAGGGTTAGGGGACGGGGACGGTTTAGGGTCCAGGTGAGGGTACGACAACGCTTTAGGGGGAGCGTACGTGTGAGGGCGCGGGTTAGTGTCAGCGTACGAGTTAGGATTAGGGGACGGGTGAGGGTCAGGCTTCGGGGAAGGGTTAGGGTTAGGGTTCGGGCTAGGGTTAGGGTTAGGGGACGGGGACGGTTTAGGGTCCAGGTGAGGGTACGACAACGCTTTAGGGGGAGCGTAAGTGTGAGGGCACGGCTTAGTGTCAGCGTACGGGTTAGGATTAGGGGACGGGTGAGGGTCAGGCTTCGGGGAAGGGTTAGGGTTAGGGTTCGGGCTAGGGTTAGGGTTAGGGGACGTGGACGGTTTAGGGTCCAGGTGAGGGTACGACAACGCTTTAGGGGGAGCGTACGTGTGAGGGCACGGGTTAGTGTCAGCGTACGGGTTAGGATTAGGGGACGGGTGAGGGTCAGGCTTCGGGGAAGGGTTAGGGTTCGGGCTAGGGTTAGGGTTAGGGGACGGGGACGGTTTAGGGTCCAGGTGAGGGTACGACAACGCTTTAGGGGGAGCGTACGTGTGAGGGCGCGGGTTAGTGTCAGCGTACGGGTTAGGATTAGGGGACGGGTGAGTGTCAGGCTTCGGGGAAGAGTTAGGGCTAGGGTTCGGGCTAGGGTTAGGATTAGGGGACGGGGATGGTTTAGGGTCCAGGTGAGGGTACGACAACCATTTAGGGGGAGCGTACGTGTGAGGGCGCGGGTTAGTGTCAGCGTACGGGTTAGGATTAGGGGACTGGTGAGGGTCAGGCTTCGGGGAAGGGTTAGGGTTAGGGTTCGGGCTAGGGTTAGGGTTAGGGGACGGGGAAGGTTTAGGGTCCAGGTGAGGGTACGACAACAGTTTAGGGGGAGCGTACGTGTGAGGGCACGGGTTAGTGTCAGCGTGCGGGTTAGGATTAGGGGACGGGTGAGGGTCAGGCTTCGGGGAAGGGTTAGGGTTAGGGTTCGGGCTAGGGTTAGGGTTAGGGCACGGGGACGGTTTAGGGTCCAGGTGAGGGTACGACAACGCTTTAGGGGGAGCGTACGTGTGAGGGCGCGGGTTAGTGTCAATGTTCGGGTTAGGATTAGGGGACGGGTGAGGGGCAGGCTTCGGGGAAGGGTTAGGGTTAGGGTTCGGGCTAGGGTTAGGGTTAGGAAACGGGGACGGTTTAGGGTCAAGGTGAGGGTACGACAACGTTGTAGGTGGAGCGTACGTGTGAGGGCGTTGGTTAGTGTCAGCGTACGGGTTAGGATTAGGGGACGGGTGAGCGTCAGGCTTCGGGGAAGGGTTAGGGTTAGGGTTCGGGCTAGGGTTAGGGTTAGGGGACGGGGACGGTTTAGGGTCCAGGTGAGGGTACGACAACACTTTAGGGGGAGCGTACGTGTGAGGGCGCGGGTTAGTGTCAGCGTACGGGTTAGAATTAGTGGACGGGTGAGGGTCAGGCTTCGGGGAAGGGTTAGGGTTAGGGTTCGGGCTAGGGTTAGGGTTAGGGGACGGGGACGGTTTAGGGTCCAGGTGAGGGTACGACAAGGGTTTAGGGGGAGCGTACGTGTGAGGGCGCGGGTTAGTGTCAGCGTACGGGTTAGGATTAGGGGACGGGTGAGGGTCAGGCTTCGGGGAAGGGTTAGGGTTAGGGTTCGGGCTAGGGTTAGGGTTAGGGGACGGGGACGGTTTAGGGTCCAGGTGAGGGTACGACAACGCTGTAGGGGGAGCGTACGTGTGAGGGCGCGGGTTAGTGTCAGCGTACGGGTTAGGATTAGGGGACGGGTGAGGGTCAGGCTTCGGGGAAGGGTTAGGGTTAGGGTTCGGGCTAGGGTTAGGGTTAGGGGACGGGGAAGGTTTAGGGTACAGGTGAGGGTACGACAACGCTTTAGGGGGAGCGTACGTGTGAGGGCGCGGGTTAGTGTCAGCGTACGGGTTAGGATTAGGGGACGGGTGAGGGTCAGGCTTCGGGGAAGGGTTAGGGTTAGGGTTCGGGCTAGGGTTAGGGTTAGGGGACGGGGACGGTTTAGGGTCCAGGTGAGTGTACGACAACGCTGTAGGGGCAGCGTACGTGTGAGGGCGCGGCTTAGTGTCAGCGTACGGGTTAGGATTAGGGGACGGGTGAGGGTCAGGCTTCGGGGAAGGGTTAGGGTTAGGGTTCGGGCTAGGGTTAGGTTTAGGGGACGGGGACGGTTTAGGGTCCAGGTGAGGGTACGACAACGCTTTAGGGGGAGTGTACGTGTGAGGGCGCGGGTTATTGTCAGCGTACGGGTTAGGATTAGGGGACGGGTGAGGGTCAGGCTTCGGGGAAGGGTTAGGGTTAGGGTTCGGTCTAGGGTTAGGTTAGGGAACGGGGAAGGTTTAGGGTCCAGGTGAGGGTACGACAACGCTTTAGGGGGAGCGTACGTGTGAGGGCGCGGGTTAGTGACAGCGTACGGGTTAGGATTAGGGGACGGGTGAGGGTCAGGCTTCGGGGAAGGGTTAGGGTTACGGTTCGGCCAGGGTTAGCGTTAGGGGACGGGGACGGTTTAGGGTCCAGGTGAAGGTATGACAACGCTTTAGGGGGACCGAACGTGTGAGGGCGCGGGTTAGTGTCAGCGTACGGTTTAGGATTAGGGGACGGGTTAGGGTCAGGATTCGGATAAGGGTTAGGGTTAGGGTTCAGGCTAGGGTTAGGTTTAGGGGACGGGGACGGTTTAGGGTCCTGGTCAGGGTACGACAACGATTTAGGGGGAGCGTACGTGTGAGGGCGCGGGTTAGTGTCAGCGTACGGGTTAGGATTAGGGGACGGGTGAGGGTCAGGCTTCGGGGAAGTGTTAGGGTTAGGGTTCGGGCTAGGGTTACGGTTAGGGGACGGGGACGGTTTAGGGTCCAGGTGAGGGTACGACAACGCTTTAGGGGGAGCGTACGTGTGAGGGCGCGGGTTAGTGTCAGCGTACGAGTTAGGATTAGGGGACGGGTGAGGGTCAGGCTTCGGGGAAGGGTTAGGGTTAGGGTTCGGGCTAGGGTTAGGGTTAGGAAACGGGGACGGTTTAGGGTCCAGGTGAGGGTACGACAATGCTTTAGGGGGAGCGTACGTGTGAGGGCGCGGGTTAGTGTCAGCGTACGGGTTAGGATTAGGGGACGGGTGAGGGTCAGGCTTCGGGGAAGGGTTAGGGTTAGGGTTCGGGCTAGGGTTAGGGTTAGGGGACGGGGACGGTTTAGGGTCCAGGTGAGGGTACGACAACGCTTTAGGGGGAGCGTACATGTGAGGGCGTGGGTTAGTGTCAGCGTACGGTTTAGGATTAGGGGACGGGTGAGGGTCAGTCTTCGGGGAAGGGTTAGGGTTAGGGTTCGGGCTAGGGTTAGGGTTAGGGGACGGGAACGGTTTATGGTCCAGGTGAGGGTACGAAAACGCTTTAGGGGGAGCGTACGTGTGAGGGCGCGGGTTAGTGTCAGCGTACGGGTTAGGATTAGGGGACAGGTGAGGGTCAGGCTTCGGGGAAGGGTTAGGGTTAGGGTTCGGGCTAGGGTTAGGGTTAGGGGACGGGGACGGTTTAGGGTCCAGGTGAGGGTACGACAACGCTTTAGGGGGAGCGTACGTGTGAGGGCACGGCTTAGTGTCAGCGTACGGGTTAGGATTAGGGGACGGGTGAGGGTCAGGCTTCGGGGAAGGGTTAGGGTTAGGGTTCGGGCTAGGGTTAGGGTTAGGGGACGGGGACGGTTTAGGGTCCAGGTGAGGGTACGACAACGCTTTAGGGGGAGCGTACGTGTGAGGGCGCGGGTTAGTGTCAGCGTACGGGTTAGGATTAGGGGACGGGTGAGGGTCAGGCTTCGCGGAAGGGTTAGGGTTCGGGCTAGGGTTAGGGTTAGGGGACGGGGACGGTTTAGGGTCCAGGTGAGGGTACGACAACGCTGTAGGGGGAGCGTACGTGTGAGGGCGCGGGTTAGTGTCAGCGTACGGGTTAGGATTAGGGGACGGGTGAGGGTCAGACTTCGGGGAAGTGTTAGGGTTAGGGTTCGGGCTAGGGTTAGGGTTAGGGGACGGGGACGGTTTAGGGTCCAGGTGAGGGTACGACAACGCTTTAGGGGAAGCGTACGTGTGAGGGCGCGGGTTAGTGTCAGCGTACGGGTTAGGATTAGGGGACGGGTGAGGGTCAGGCTTCGGGGAAGGGTTAGGGCTAGGGTTCGGGCTAGGGTTAGGGTTAGGGGACGGAGATGGTTTAGGGTCCAGGTGAGGGTACGACAACCATTTAGGGGGAGCGTACGTGTGAGGGCGCAGGATAGTGTCAGCGTACGGGTTAGGATTAGGGGACTGGTGAGGGTCAGGCTTCGGGGAAGGGTTAGGGTTAGGGTTCGGGCTAAGGTTAGGGTTAGGGGACGGGGAAGGTTTAGGGTCCAGGTGAGGGTACGACAACAGTTTAGGGGGAGCGTACGTGTGAGGGCACGGGTTAGTGTCAGCGTGCGGGTTAGGATTAGGGGACGGGTGAGGGTCAGGCTTCGGGGAAGGGTTAGGGTTAGGGTTCGGGCTAGGGTTAGGGTTAGGGCACGGGGACGGTTTAGGGTCCAGGTGAGGGTACGACAACGCTTTAGGGGGAGCGTACGTGTGAGGGCGCGGGTTAGTGTCAGCGTACGAGTTAGGATTAGGGGACGGGTGAGGGGCAGGCTTCGGGGAAGGGTTAGGGTTAGGGTTCGGGCTAGGGTTAGGGTTAGGAAACGGGGACGGTTTAGGGTCAAGGTGAGAGTACGACAACGTTGTAGGGGGAGCGTACGTGTGAGGGCGTTGGTTAGTGTCAGCGTACGGGTTAGGATTAGGGGACGGGTGAGCGTCAGGCTTCGGGGAAGGGTTAGGGTTAGGGTTCGGGCTAGGGTTAGGGTTAGGGGACGGGGACGGTTTAGGGTCCAGGTGAGGGTACGACAACACTTTAGGGGGAGCGTACGTGTGAGGGCGCGGGTTAGTGTCAGAGTACGGGTTAGGATTAGTGGACGGGTGAGGGTCAGGCTTCGGGGAAGGGTTAGGGTTAGGGTTCGGGCTAGGGTTAGGGTTAGGGGACTGGGACGGTTTAGGGTCCAGGTGAGGGTACGACAACGCTTTAGGGGGAGCGTACGTGTGAGGGCGTGGGTTAGTGTCAGCGTACGGGTTAGGATTAGGGGACGGGTGAGGGTCAGGCTTCGGGGAAGGGTTAGGGTTAGGGTTCGGGCTAGGGTTAGGGTTAGGGGACGGGGACGGTTTAGGGTCCAGGTGAGGGTACGACAACGCTTTAGGGGAAGCGTACGTGTGAGGGCGCGGGTTAGTGTCAGCGTACGGGTTAGGATTAGGGGACGGGTGAGGGTCAGGCTTCGGGGAAGGGTTAGGGCCTGGGTTCGGGCTAGGTTTAGGGTTAGGGGACGGAGATGGTTTAGGGTCCAGGTGAGGGTACGACAACCATTTAGGGGGAGCGTACGTGTGAGGGCGCGGGTTAGTGTCAGCGTACGGGTTAGGATTAGGGGACTGGTGAGGGTCACGCTTCGGGGAAGGGTTAGGGTTAGGGTTCGGGCTAAGGTTAGGGTTAGGGGACGGGGAAGGTTTAGGGTCCAGGTGAGGGTACGACAACAGTTTAGGGGGAGCGTACGTGTGAGGGCACGGGTTAGTGTCAGCGTGCGGGTTAGGATTAGGGGACGGGTGAGGGTCAGGCTTCGGGGAAGGGTTAGGGTTAGGGTTCGGGCTAGGGTTAGGGTTAGGGCACGGGGACGGTTTAGGGTCCAGGTGAGGGTACGACAACGCTTTAGGGGGAGCGTACGTGTGAGGGCGAGGGTTAGTGTCAGCGTACGAGTTAGGATTAGGGGACGGGTGAGGGGCAGGCTTCGGGGAAGGGTTAGGGTTAGGGTTCGGGCTAGGGTTAGGGTTAGGAAACGGGGACGGTTTAGGGTCAAGGTGAGGGTACGACAACGTTGTAGGGGGAGCGTACGTGTGAGGGCGTTGGTTAGTGTCAGCGTACGGGTTAGGATTAGGGGACGGGTGAGCGTCAGGCTTCGGGGAAGGGTTAGGGTTAGGGTTCGGGCTAGGGTTAGGGTTAGGGGACGGGGACGGTTTAGGGTCCAGGTGAGGGTACGACAACACTTTAGGGGGAGCGTACGTGTGAGGGCGCGGGTTAGTGTCAGAGTACGGGTTAGGATTAGTGGACGGGTGAGGGTCAGGCTTCGGGGAAGGGTTAGGGTTAGGGTTCGGGCTAGGGTTAGGGTTAGGGGACTGGGACGGTTTAGGGTCCAGGTGAGGGTACGACAACGCTTTAGGGGGAGCGTACGTGTGAGGGCGCGGGTTAGTGTCAGCGTACGGGTTAGGATTAGGGGACGGGTGAGGGTCAGGCTTCGGGGAAGGGTTAGGGTTAGGGTTCGGGCTAGGGTTAGGGTTAGGGGACGGGGACGGTTTAGGGTCCAGGTGAGGGTACCACAACGCTGTAGGGGGAGCGTACGTGTGAGGGCGCGGGTTAGTGTCAGCGTACGGGTTAGGATTAGGGGACGGGTGAGGGTCAGGCTTCGGGGAAGGGTTAGGGTTAGGGTTCGGGCTAGGGTTATGGTTAGGGGACGGGGACGGTTTAGGGTCCAGGTGAGGGTACGACAACGCTTTAGGGGGAGCGTACGTGTGAGGGCGCGGGTTAGTGTCAGCGTACGGGTTAGGATTAGGGGACGGGTGAGGGTCAGGCTTCGGGGAAGGGTTAGGGTTAGGGTTCGGGCTAGGGTTAGAGTTAGGGGACGGGGACGGTTTAGGGTCCAGGTGAGGGGACGACAACGCTTTAGGGGGAGCGTACGTGTGAGGGCGCGGGTTAGTGTCAGCGTACGGGTTAGGATTAGGGGACGGGTGAGGGTCAGGCTTCGGGGAAGGGTTAGGGTTAGGGTTCGGGCTAGGGTTAGGGTTAGGGGACGGGGAAGGTTTAGGGTCCAGGTGAGGGTACGACAACGCTTTAGGGGGAGTGTACGTGTGAGGGCGCGGGTTAGTGTCAGCGTACGGGTTAGGATTAGGGGACGGGTGAGTGGCAGGCTTCGGGGAAGGGTTAGGGTTAGGGTTCGGGCTAGGGTTAGGGTTAGGAAACGGGGACGGTTTAGGGTCAAGGTGAGGGTACGACAACGTTGTAGGGGGAGCGTACGTGTGAGGGCGTTGGTTAGTGTCAGCGTACGGGTTAGGATTAGGGGACGGGTGAGCGTCAGGCTTCGGGGAAGTGTTAGGGTTAGGGTTCGGGCTAGGGTTAGGGTTAGGGGACGGGGACGGTTTAGGGTCCAGGTGAGGGTACGACAACACTTTAGGGGGAGCGTACGTGTGAGGGCGCGGGTTAGTGTCAGAGTACGGGTTAGGATTAGTGGACGGGTGAGGGTCAGGCTTCGGGGAAGGGTTAGGGTTAGGGTTCGGGCTAGGGTTAGGGTTAGGGGACTGGGACGGTTTAGGGTCCAGGTGAGGGTACGACAACGCTTTAGGGGGAGCGTACGTGTGAGGGCGCGGGTTAGTGTCAGCGTACGGGTTAGGATTAGGGGAAGGGTGAGGGTCAGGCTTCGGGGAAGGGTTAGGGTTAGGGTTCGGGCTAGGGTTAGGGTTAGGGGACAGGGACGGTTTAGGGTCCAGGTGAGGGTACCACAACGCTGTAGGGGGAGCGTACGTGTGAGGGCGCGGGTTAGTGTCAGCGTACGGGTTAGGATTAGGGGACGGGTGAGGGTCAGGCTTCGGGGAAGGGTTAGGGATAGGGTTCGGGCTAGGGTTATGGTTAGGGGACGGGGACGGTTTAGGGTCCAGGTGAGGGTACGACAACGCTTTAGGGGGAGCGTACGTGTGAGGGCGCGGGTTAGTGTCAGCGTACGGGTTAGGATTAGGGGACGGGTGAGGGTCAGGCTTCGGGGAAGGGTTAGGGTTAGGGTTCGGGCTAGGGTTAGGGTTAGGGGACG
The DNA here is from genome assembly GCF_963455315.2 of Globicephala melas. Taxonomy (NCBI): domain Eukaryota; kingdom Metazoa; phylum Chordata; class Mammalia; order Artiodactyla; family Delphinidae; genus Globicephala; species Globicephala melas. The sequence continues at coordinate 331,360 of NW_027207380.1, forward strand.
GGGACGGTTTAGGGTCCAGGTGAGGGTACGACAACGCTGTAGGGGGAGCGTACGTGTGAGGGCGCGGGTTAGTGTCAGCCTACGGGTTAGGATTAGGGGACGTGTGAGGGTCAGGCTTCGGGGAAGGGTTAGGGTTAGGGTTCGGGCTAGGGTTAGAGTTAGGGGACGGGGACGGTTTAGGGTCCAGGTGAGGGGACGACAACGCTTTAGGGGGAGCGTACGTGTGAGGGCGCGGGTTAGTGTCAGCGTACGGGTTAGGATTAGGGGACGGGTGAGGGTCAGGCTTCGGGGTAGGGTTAGGGTTAGGGTTCGGGCTAGGGTTAGGGTTAGGGGACGGGGAAGGTTTAGGGTCCAGGTGAGGGTACGACAACGCTTTAGGGGGAGTGTACGTGTGAGGGCGCAGGTTAGTGTCAGCGTACGGGTTAGGATTAGGGGACGGGTGAGGGTCAGGCTTCGGGGAAGGGTTAGGGTTAGGGTTCGGGCTAGGGTTAGGGTTAGGGGACGGGGACGGTTTAGGGTCCAGGTGAGGGTATGACAACGGTTTAGGGGGAGCGTACGTGTGAGGGCGCGGGTTAGTGTCAGCGTACGGGTTAGGATTAGGGGACGGGTGAGGGTCAGGCTTCGGGGAAGGGTTAGGGTTAGGGTTCGGGCTAGGGTTAGGGTTAGGGGACGGGGACGGTTTAGGGTCCAGGTGAGGGTACGACAACGCTTTAGGGGGAGTGTACGTGTGAGGGCGCGGGTTAGTGTCAGCGTACGGGTTAGGATTAGGGGACGGGTGAGGGTCAGGCTTCAGGGAAGGGTTAGGGTTAGGGTTCGGTCTAGGGTTAGGGTTAGGGAACGGGGAAGGTTTAGGGTCCAGGTGAGGGTACGACAACGCTTTAGGGGGAGCGTACGTGTGAGGCCGCGGGTTAGTGACAGCGTACGGGTTAGGATTAGGGGACGGGTGAGGGTCAGGCTTCGGGGAAGGGTTAGGGTTAGGGTTCGGGCTAGGGTTACGGTTAGGGGACGGGGACGGTTTAGGGTCCAGGTGATGGTACGACAACGCTTTAGGGGGAGCGTACGTGTGAGGGCGTGGGTTAGTGACAGCGTACGGGTTAGGATTAGGGGACGGGTGAGGGTCAGGCTTCGGGTAAGGGTTAGGGTTAGGGTTCGGCCAGGGTTAGCGTTAGGGGACGGGGACGGTTTAGGGTCCAGGTGAGGGTACAACAACGCTTTAGGGGGAGCGAACGTGTGAGGGCGCGGGTTAGTGTCAGCGTACGGGTTAGGATTAGGGGACGGGTGAGGGTCAGGCTTCGGAGAAGGTTTAGGGTTAGGGTTCGGGCTAGGGTTAGGGTTAGGGGACGGGGACGGTTTAGGGTCCAGGTGAGGGTACGACAACGCTGTAGGGGGAGCGTACGTGTGAGGGCACGGGTTAGTGTCAGCGTACGGGTTAGGATTAGGGGACGGGTGAGGGTCAGGCTTCGGGGAAGTGTTAGGGTTAGGGTTCGGGCTAGGGTTAGGGTTAGGGGACGGGGAGGGTTTAGGGTCCAGGTGAGGGTACGACAACGCTCTAGGGGGAGCGTACGTGTGAGGGCGCGGGTTAGTGTCAGCGTACGGGTTAGGATTAGGGGACGGGTGAGTGTCAGGCTTCGGGGAAGGGTTAGGGTTAGGGTTCGGGCTAGGGTTAGGGTTAGGGGACGGGGACGGTTTAGGGTCCAGGTGAGGGTACGACAACGCTTTAGGGGGAGCGTACGTGTGAGGGCGCGGGTTAGTGTCAGCGTACGGGTTAGGATTAGGGGACGGGTGAGGGTCAGGCTTCGGGGAAGGGTTAGGGTTAGGGTTCGGGCTAGGGTTAGGGTTAGGGGACGGGGACGGTTTAGGGTCCAGGTGAGGGTACGACAATGTCTTAGGGGGAGCGTACGTGTGACAGCGTGGCTTAGTGTCAGCGTACGGGTTAGGATTAGGGGACGGGTGAGGGTCAGGCTTCGGGGAAGGGTTAGGTTTAGGGTTCGGACTAGGGTTAGGGTTAGGGGACGGGGACGGTTTAGGGTCCAGGTGAGGGTACGATAACGCTGTAGGGGGAGCGTACGTGTGAGGGCGCAGGTTAGTGTCAGCGTACGGGTTAGCATTAGGGGACGGGTGAGGGTCAGGCTTCGGGGAAGGGTTAGGGTTAGAGTTCGGGCTAGGGTTAGGGTTTGGGGACGGGGACGGTTTAGGGTCCAGGTGAGGGTACGACAACGGTTTAGGGGGAGCGTACGTGTGAGGGCGCAGCTTAGTGTCAGCGTACGGGTTAGGATTAGGGGACGGGTGAGGGTCAGGCTTCGGGGAAGTGTTAGGGTTAGGGTTCGGCCAGGGTTAGCGTTAGGGGACGGGGACGGTTTAGGATCCAGGTGAGGGTACAACAACGCTTTAGGGGGAGCGAACGTGTGAGGGCGCGGGTTAGTGTCAGCGTACGGGTTAGGATTAGGGGACGGGTGAGGGTCAGGCTTCGGAGAAGGGTTAGGGTTAGGGTTCGGGCTAGGGTTAGGGTTAGGGGACGGGGACGGTTTAGGGTCCAGGTGAGGGTACGACAACGCTGTAGGGGGAGCGTACGTGTGAGGGCACGGGTTAGTGTCAGCGTACGGGTTAGGATTAGGGGACGGGTGAGGGTCAGGCTTCGGGGAAGTGTTAGGGTTAGGGTTCGGGCTAGGGTTAGGGTTAGGGGACGGGGAGGGTTTAGGGTCCAGGTGAGGGTACGACAACGCTCTAGGGGGAGCGTACGTGTGAGGGCGCGGGTTAGTGTCAGCGTACGGGTTAGGATTAGGGGACGGGTGAGGGTCAGGCTTCGGGGAAGTGTTAGGGTTAGGTTTCGGGCTAGGGTTAGGGTTAGGGGACGGGGACGGTTTAGGGTCCAGGAGAGGGTACGACAACGCTTTAGGGGGAGCGTACGTGTGAGGGCGCGGGTTCGTGTCATCGTAAGGGTTAGGATTAGGGGACGGGTGAGGGTCAGGATTCGGGGAAGTGTTAGGGTTAGGGTTCGGCCAGGGTTAGCGTTAGGGGACGGGGACGGTTTAGGGTCCATGTGAGGGTACGACAACGCTTTAGGGGGAGCGAACGTCTGAGGGCGCGTGTTAGTGTCAGCGTACGGGTTAGGATTAGGGGACGGGTGAGGGTCAGTCTTCGGGGAAGGGTTAGGTTTAGGGTTCGGGCTAGGGTTAAGGTTAGGGGACGGGGACGGTTTAGGGTCCAGTTGAGGGTACGACAACGCTTTAGGGGGAGCGTACGTGTGAGGGCGTGGCTTAGTGTCAGCGTACGGCTTAGGATTAGGGGACGGGTGAGGGTCAGGTTTCGGGGAAGGGTTAGGGTTAGGGTTCGGGCTAGGGTTAGGGTTAGGGGACGGGGACGTTTTAGGGTCCAGGTGAGGGTACGACAACGGTTTAGGGGGAGCGTACGTGTGAGGGCGCGGGTTAGTGTCAGCGTACGGGTTAGGATTAGGGGACGGGTGAGGGTCAGGCTTCGGGGAAGGGTTAGGGTTAGGGTTCGGGCCAGGGTTAGCGTTAGGAGACGGGGACGGTTTAGGGTCCAGGTGAGGGTACGACAACGCTTTAGGGGGAGCGTACGTGTGAGGGCGCGGCTTAGTGTCAGCGTACGGGTTAGGATTAGGGGACGGGTGAGGGTCAGGCTTCGGGGAAGGATTAGGGTTAGGGTTCGGGCTAGGGTTAGGGTTACGGTACTGGGACGGTTTAGGGTCCAGGTGAGGGTACGACAACGCTTTAGGGGGAGCGTACGTGTGAGGGCGTGGGTTAGTGTCAGCGTACGGGTTAGGATTAGGGGACGGGTGAGGGTCAGGCTTCGGGGAAGGGTTAGGGTTAGGGTTCGGGCTAGGGTTAGGGTTAGGGGACGGGGACGGTTTAGGGTCCAGGTGAGGGTACGACAACGCTTTAGGGGAAGCGTACGTGTGAGGGCGCGGGTTAGTGTCAGCGTACGGGTTAGGATTAGGGGACGGGTGAGGGTCAGGCTTCGGGGAAGGGTTAGGGCCTGGGTTCGGGCTAGGTTTAGGGTTAGGGGACGGAGATGGTTTAGGGTCCAGGTGAGGGTACGACAACCATTTAGGGGGAGCGTACGTGTGAGGGCGCGGGTTAGTGTCAGCGTACGGGTTAGGATTAGGGGACTGGTGAGGGTCAGGCTTCGGGGAAGGGTTAGGGTTAGGGTTCGGGCTAAGGTTAGGGTTAGGGGACGGGGAAGGTTTAGGGTCCAGGTGAGGGTACGACAACAGTTTAGGGGGAGCGTACGTGTGAGGGCACGGGTTAGTGTCAGCGTGCGGGTTAGGATTAGGGGACGGGTGAGGGTCAGGCTTCGGGGAAGGGTTAGGGTTAGGGTTCGGGCTAGGGTTAGGGTTAGGGCACGGGGACGGTTTAGGGTCCAGGTGAGGGTACGACAACGCTTTAGGGGGAGCGTACGTGTGAGGGCGAGGGTTAGTGTCAGCGTACGAGTTAGGATTAGGGGACGGGTGAGGGGCAGGCTTCGGGGAAGGGTTAGGGTTAGGGTTCGGGCTAGGGTTAGGGTTAGGAAACGGGGACGGTTTAGGGTCAAGGTGAGGGTACGACAACGTTGTAGGGGGAGCGTACGTGTGAGGGCGTTGGTTAGTGTCAGCGTACGGGTTAGGATTAGGGGACGGGTGAGCGTCAGGCTTCGGGGAAGGGTTAGGGTTAGGGTTCGGGCTAGGGTTAGGGTTAGGGGACGGGGACGGTTTAGGGTCCAGGTGAGGGTACGACAACACTTTAGGGGGAGCGTACGTGTGAGGGCGCGGGTTAGTGTCAGAGTACGGGTTAGGATTAGTGGACGGGTGAGGGTCAGGCTTCGGGGAAGGGTTAGGGTTAGGGTTCGGGCTAGGGTTAGGGTTAGGGGACTGGGACGGTTTAGGGTCCAGGTGAGGGTACGACAACGCTTTAGGGGGAGCGTACGTGTGAGGGCGCGGGTTAGTGTCAGCGTACGGGTTAGGATTAGGGGACGGGTGAGGGTCAGGCTTCGGGGAAGGGTTAGGGTTAGGGTTCGGGCTAGGGTTAGGGTTAGGGGACGGGGACGGTTTAGGGTCCAGGTGAGGGTACCACAACGCTGTAGGGGGAGCGTACGTGTGAGGGCGCGGGTTAGTGTCAGCGTACGGGTTAGGATTAGGGGACGGGTGAGGGTCAGGCTTCGGGGAAGGGTTAGGGTTAGGGTTCGGGCTAGGGTTATGGTTAGGGGACGGGGACGGTTTAGGGTCCAGGTGAGGGTACGACAACGCTTTAGGGGTAGCGTACGTGTGAGGGCGCGGGTTAGTGTCAGCGTACGGGTTAGGATTAGGGGACGGGTGAGGGTCAGGCTTCGGGGAAGGGTTAGGGTTAGGGTTCGGGCTAGGGTTAGAGTTAGGGGACGGGGACGGTTTAGGGTCCAGGTGACGGGACGACAACGCTTTAGGGGGAGCGTACGTGTGAGGGCGCGGGTTAGTGTCAGCGTACGGGTTAGGATTAGGGGACGGGTGAGGGTCAGGCTTCGGGGAAGGGTTAGGGTTAGGGTTCGGGCTAGGGTTAGGGTTAGGGGACGGGGAAGGTTTAGGGTCCAGGTGAGGGTACGACAACGCTTTAGGGGGAGTGTACGTGTGAGGGCGCGGGTTAGTGTCAGCGTACGAGTTAGGATTAGGGGACGGGTGAGTGGCAGGCTTCGGGGAAGGGTTAGGGTTAGGGTTCGGGCTAGGGTTAGGGTTAGGAAACGGGGACGGTTTAGGGTCAAGGTGAGGGTACGACAACGTTGTAGGGGGAGCGTACGTGTGAGGGCGTTGGTTAGTGTCAGCGTACGGCTTAGGATTAGGGGACGGGTGAGCGTCAGGCTTCGGGGAAGTGTTAGGGTTAGGGTTCGGGCTAGGGTTAGGGTTAGGGGACGGGGACGGTTTAGGGTCCAGGTGAGGGTACGACAACACTTTAGGGGGAGCGTACGTGTGAGGGCGCGGGTTAGTGTCAGAGTACGGGTTAGGATTAGTGGACGGGTGAGGGTCAGGCTTCGGGGAAGGGTTAGGGTTAGGGTTCGGGCTAGGGTTAGGGTTAGGGGACTGGGACGGTTTAGGGTCCAGGTGAGGGTACGACAACGCTTTAGGGGGAGCGTACGTGTGAGGGCGCGGGTTAGTGTCAGCGTACGGGTTAGGATTAGGGGAAGGGTGAGGGTCAGGCTTCGGGGAAGGGTTAGGGTTAGGGTTCGGGCTAGGGTTAGGGTTAGGGGACAGGGACGGTTTAGGGTCCAGGTGAGGGTACCACAACGCTGTAGGGGGAGCGTACGTGTGAGGGCGCGGGTTAGTGTCAGCGTACGGGTTAGGATTAGGGGACGGGTGAGGGTCAGGCTTCGGGGAAGGGTTAGGGATAGGGTTCGGGCTAGGGTTATGGTTAGGGGACGGGGACGGTTTAGGGTCCAGGTGAGGGTACGACAACGCTTTAGGGGGAGCGTACGTGTGAGGGCGCGGGTTAGTGTCAGCGTACGGGTTAGGATTAGGGGACGCGTGAGGGTCAGGCTTCGGGGAAGGGTTAGGGTTAGGGTTCGGGCTAGGGTTAGGGTTAGGGGACGGGGACGGTTTAGGGTCCAGGTGAGGGTACGACAACGCTGTAGGGGGAGCGTACGTGTGAGGGCGCGGGTTAGTGTCAGCGTACGGGTTAGGATTAGGGGACGTGTGAGGGTCAGGCTTCGGGGAAGGGTTAGGGTTAGGGTTCGGGCTAGGGTTAGAGTTAGGGGACGGGGACGGTTTAGGGTCCAGGTGAGGGGACGACAACGCTTTAGGGGGAGCGTACGTGTGAGGGCGCGGGTTAGTGTCAGCGTACGGGTTAGGATTAGGGGACGGGTGAGGGTCAGGCTTCGGGGTAGGGTTAGGGTTAGGGTTCGGGCTAGGGTTAGGGTTAGGGGACGGGGAAGGTTTAGGGTCCAGGTGAGGGTACGACAACGCTTTAGGGGGAGTGTACGTGTGAGGGCGCAGGTTAGTGTCAGCGTACGGGTTAGGATTAGGGGACGGGTGAGGGTCAGGCTTCGGGGAAGGGTTAGGGTTAGGGTTCGGGCTAGGGTTAGGGTTAGGGGACGGGGACGGTTTAGGGTCCAGGTGAGGGTATGACAACGGTTTAGGGGGAGCGTACGTGTGAGGGCGCGGGTTAGTGTCAGCGTACGGGTTAGGATTAGGGGACGGGTGAGGGTCAGGCTTCGGGGAAGGGTTAGGGTTAGGGTTCGGGCTAGGGTTAGGGTTAGGGGACGGGGACGGTTTAGGGTCCAGGTGAGGGTACGACAACGCTTTAGGGGGAGTGTACGTGTGAGGGCGCGGGTTAGTGTCAGCGTACGGGTTAGGATTAGGGGACGGGTGAGGGTCAGGCTTCAGGGAAGGGTTAGGGTTAGGGTTCGGTCTAGGGTTAGGGTTAGGGAACGGGGAAGGTTTAGGGTCCAGGTGAGGGTACGACAACGCTTTAGGGGGAGCGTACGTGTGAGGCCGCGGGTTAGTGACAGCGTACGGGTTAGGATTAGGGGACGGGTGAGGGTCAGGCTTCGGGGAAGGGTTAGGGTTAGGGTTCGGGCTAGGGTTACGGTTAGGGGACGGGGACGGTTTAGGGTCCAGGTGATGGTACGACAACGCTTTAGGGGGAGCGTACGTGTGAGGGCGTGGGTTAGTGACAGCGTACGGGTTAGGATTAGGGGACGGGTGAGGGTCAGGCTTCGGGTAAGGGTTAGGGTTAGGGTTCGGCCAGGGTTAGCGTTAGGGGACGGGGACGGTTTAGGGTCCAGGTGAGGGTACAACAACGCTTTAGGGGGAGCGAACGTGTGAGGGCGCGGGTTAGTGTCAGCGTACGGGTTAGGATTAGGGGACGGGTGAGGGTCAGGCTTCGGAGAAGGTTTAGGGTTAGGGTTCGGGCTAGGGTTAGGGTTAGGGGACGGGGACGGTTTAGGGTCCAGGTGAGGGTACGACAACGCTGTAGGGGGAGCGTACGTGTGAGGGCACGGGTTAGTGTCAGCGTACGGGTTAGGATTAGGGGACGGGTGAGGGTCAGGCTTCGGGGAAGTGTTAGGGTTAGGGTTCGGGCTAGGGTTAGGGTTAGGGGACGGGGAGGGTTTAGGGTCCAGGTGAGGGTACGACAACGCTCTAGGGGGAGCGTACGTGTGAGGGCGCGGGTTAGTGTCAGCGTACGGGTTAGGATTAGGGGACGGGTGAGTGTCAGGCTTCGGGGAAGGGTTAGGGTTAGGGTTCGGGCTAGGGTTAGGGTTAGGGGACGGGGACGGTTTAGGGTCCAGGTGAGGGTACGACAACGCTTTAGGGGGAGCGTACGTGTGAGGGCGCGGGTTAGTGTCAGCGTACGGGTTAGGATTAGGGGACGGGTGAGGGTCAGGCTTCGGGGAAGGGTTAGGGTTAGGGTTCGGGCTAGGGTTAGGGTTAGGGGACGGGGACGGTTTAGGGTCCAGGTGAGGGTACGACAATGTCTTAGGGGGAGCGTACGTGTGACAGCGTGGCTTAGTGTCAGCGTACGGGTTAGGATTAGGGGACGGGTGAGGGTCAGGCTTCGGGGAAGGGTTAGGTTTAGGGTTCGGACTAGGGTTAGGGTTAGGGGACGGGGACGGTTTAGGGTCCAGGTGAGGGTACGATAACGCTGTAGGGGGAGCGTACGTGTGAGGGCGCAGGTTAGTGTCAGCGTACGGGTTAGCATTAGGGGACGGGTGAGGGTCAGGCTTCGGGGAAGGGTTAGGGTTAGAGTTCGGGCTAGGGTTAGGGTTTGGGGACGGGGACGGTTTAGGGTCCAGGTGAGTGTACGACAACGGTTTAGGGGGAGCGTACGTGTGAGGGCGCAGCTTAGTGTCAGCGTACGGGTTAGGATTAGGGGACGGGTGAGGGTCAGGCTTCGGGGAAGTGTTAGGGTTAGGGTTCGGCCAGGGTTAGCGTTAGGGGACGGGGACGGTTTAGGATCCAGGTGAGGGTACAACAACGCTTTAGGGGGAGCGAACGTGTGAGGGCGCGGGTTAGTGTCAGCGTACGGGTTAGGATTAGGGGACGGGTGAGGGTCAGGCTTCGGAGAAGGGTTAGGGTTAGGGTTCGGGCTAGGGTTAGGGTTAGGGGACGGGGACGGTTTAGGGTCCAGGTGAGGGTACGACAACGCTGTAGGGGGAGCGTACGTGTGAGGGCACGGGTTAGTGTCAGCGTACGGGTTAGGATTAGGGGACGGGTGAGGGTCAGGCTTCGGGGAAGTGTTAGGGTTAGGGTTCGGGCTAGGGTTAGGGTTAGGGGACGGGGAGGGTTTAGGGTCCAGGTGAGGGTACGACAACGCTCTAGGGGGAGCGTACGTGTGAGGGCGCGGGTTAGTGTCAGCGTACGGGTTAGGATTAGGGGACGGGTGAGGGTCAGGCTTCGGGGAAGTGTTAGGGTTAGGTTTCGGGCTAGGGTTAGGGTTAGGGGACGGGGACGGTTTAGGGTCCAGGAGAGGGTACGACAACGCTTTAGGGGGAGCGTACGTGTGAGGGCGCGGGTTCGTGTCATCGTAAGGGTTAGGATTAGGGGACGGGTGAGGGTCAGGATTCGGGGAAGTGTTAGGGTTAGGGTTCGGCCAGGGTTAGCGTTAGGGGACGGGGACGGTTTAGGGTCCATGTGAGGGTACGACAACGCTTTAGGGGGAGCGAACGTCTGAGGGCGCGTGTTAGTGTCAGCGTACGGGTTAGGATTAGGGGACGGGTGAGGGTCAGTCTTCGGGGAAGGGTTAGGTTTAGGGTTCGGGCTAGGGTTAAGGTTAGGGGACGGGGACGGTTTAGGGTCCAGTTGAGGGTACGACAACGCTTTAGGGGGAGCGTACGTGTGAGGGCGTGGCTTAGTGTCAGCGTACGGTTTAGGATTAGGGGACGGGTGAGGGTCAGGTTTCGGGGAAGGGTTAGGGTTAGGGTTCGGGCTAGGGTTAGGGTTAGGGGACGGGGACGTTTTAGGGTCCAGGTGAGGGTACGACAACGGTTTAGGGGGAGCGTACGTGTGAGGGCGCGGGTTAGTGTCAGCGTACGGGTTAGGATTAGGGGACGGGTGAGGGTCAGGCTTCGGGGAAGGGTTAGGGTTAGGGTTCGGGCCAGGGTTAGCGTTAGGAGACGGGGACGGTTTAGGGTCCAGGTGAGGGTACGACAACGGTTTAGGGGGAGCGTACGTGTGAGGGCGCGGCTTAGTGTCAGCGTATGGGTTAGGATTAGGGGACGGGTGAGGGTCAGGCTTCGGGGAAGGATTAGGGTTAGGGTTCGGGCTAGGTTTAGGGTTAGGGGACGGGGACGGTTTAGGGTCCAGGTGAGGGTACGACAACGGTTTAGGGGGAGCGTACGTGTGAGGGCGCGGCTTAGTGTCAGCGTACGGGTTAGGATTAGGGGACGGGTGAGGGTCAGGCTTCGGGGAAGGATTAGGGTTAGGGTTCGGGCTAGGGTTAGGGTTACGGGACTGGGACGGTTTAGGGTCCAGGTGAGGGTACGACAACGCTTTAGGGGGAGCGTACGTGTGAGGGCGTGGGTTAGTGTCAGCGTACGGGTTAGGATTAGGGGACGGGTGAGGGTCAGGCTTCGGGGAAGGGTTAGGGTTAGGGTTCGGGCTAGGGTTAGGGTTAGGGGACGGGGACGGTTTAGGGTCCAGGTGAGGGTACGACAACGCTTTAGGGGAAGCGTACGTGTGAGGGCGCGGGTTAGTGTCAGCGTACGGGTTAGGATTAGGGGACGGGTGAGGGTCAGGCTTCGGGGAAGGGTTAGGGCCTGGGTTCGGGCTAGGTTTAGGGTTAGGGGACGGAGATGGTTTAGGGTCCAGGTGAGGGTACGACAACCATTTAGGGGGAGCGTACGTGTGAGGGCGCGGGTTAGTGTCAGCGTACGGGTTAGGATTAGGGGACTGGTGAGGGTCAGGCTTCGGGGAAGGGTTAGGGTTAGGGTTCGGGCTAAGGTTAGGGTTAGGGGACGGGGAAGGTTTAGGGTCCAGGTGAGGGTACGACAACAGTTTAGGGGGAGCGTACGTGTGAGGGCACGGGTTAGTGTCAGCGTGCGGGTTAGGATTAGGGGACGGGTGAGGGTCAGGCTTCGGGGAAGGGTTAGGGTTAGGGTTCGGGCTAGGGTTAGGGTTAGGGCACGGGGACGGTTTAGGGTCCAGGTGAGGGTACGACAACGCTTTAGGGGGAGCGTACGTGTGAGGGCGAGGGTTAGTGTCAGCGTACGAGTTAGGATTAGGGGACGGGTGAGGGGCAGGCTTCGGGGAAGGGTTAGGGTTAGGGTTCGGGCTAGGGTTAGGGTTAGGAAACGGGGACGGTTTAGGGTCAAGGTGAGGGTACGACAACGTTGTAGGGGGAGCGTACGTGTGAGGGCGTTGGTTAGTGTCAGCGTACGGGTTAGGATTAGGGGACGGGTGAGCGTCAGGCTTCGGGGAAGGGTTAGGGTTAGGGTTCGGGCTAGGGTTAGGGTTAGGGGACGGGGACGGTTTAGGGTCCAGGTGAGGGTACGACAACACTTTAGGGGGAGCGTACGTGTGAGGGCGCGGGTTAGTGTCAGAGTACGGGTTAGGATTAGTGGACGGGTGAGGGTCAGGCTTCGGGGAAGGGTTAGGGTTAGGGTTCGGGCTAGGGTTAGGGTTAGGGGACTGGGACGGTTTAGGGTCCAGGTGAGGGTACGACAACGCTTTAGGGGGAGCGTACGTGTGAGGGCGCGGGTTAGTGTCAGCGTACGGGTTAGGATTAGGGGACGGGTGAGGGTCAGGCTTCGGGGAAGGGTTAGGGTTAGGGTTCGGGCTAGGGTTAGGGTTAGGGGACGGGGACGGTTTAGGGTCCAGGTGAGGGTACCACAACGCTGTAGGGGGAGCGTACGTGTGAGGGCGCGGGTTAGTGTCAGCGTACGGGTTAGGATTAGGGGACGGGTGAGGGTCAGGCTTCGGGGAAGGGTTAGGGTTAGGGTTCGGGCTAGGGTTATGGTTAGGGGACGGGGACGGTTTAGGGTCCAGGTGAGGGTACGACAACGCTTTAGGGGGAGCGTACGTGTGAGGGCGCGGGTTAGTGTCAGCGTACGGGTTAGGATTAGGGGACGGGTGAGGGTCAGGCTTCGGGGAAGGGTTAGGGTTAGGGTTCGGGCTAGGGTTAGAGTTAGGGGACGGGGACGGTTTAGGGTCCAGGTGAGGGGACGACAACGCTTTAGGGGGAGCGTACGTGTGAGGGCGCGGGTTAGTGTCAGCGTACGGGTTAGGATTAGGGGACGGGTGAGGGTCAGGCTTCGGGGAAGGGTTAGGGTTAGGGTTCGGGCTAGGGTTAGGGTTAGGGGACGGGGAAGGTTTAGGGTCCAGGTGAGGGTACGACAACGCTTTAGGGGGAGTGTACGTGTGAGGGCGCGGGTTAGTGTCAGCGTACGAGTTAGGATTAGGGGACGGGTGAGTGGCAGGCTTCGGGGAAGGGTTAGGGTTAGGGTTCGGGCTAGGGTTAGGGTTAGGAAACGGGGACGGTTTAGGGTCAAGGTGAGGGTACGACAACGTTGTAGGGGGAGCGTACGTGTGAGGGCGTTGGTTAGTGTCAGCGTACGGGTTAGGATTAGGGGACGGGTGAGCGTCAGGCTTCGGGGAAGTGTTAGGGTTAGGGTTCGGGCTAGGGTTAGGGTTAGGGGACGGGGACGGTTTAGGGTCCAGGTGAGGGTACGACAACACTTTAGGGGGAGCGTACGTGTGAGGGCGCGGGTTAGTGTCAGAGTACGGGTTAGGATTAGTGGACGGGTGAGGGTCAGGCTTCGGGGAAGGGTTAGGGTTAGGGTTCGGGCTAGGGTTAGGGTTAGGGGACTGGGACGGTTTAGGGTCCAGGTGAGGGTACGACAACGCTTTAGGGGGAGCGTACGTGTGAGGGCGCGGGTTAGTGTCAGCGTACGGGTTAGGATTAGGGGAAGGGTGAGGGTCAGGCTTCGGGGAAGGGTTAGGGTTAGGGTTCGGGCTAGGGTTAGGGTTAGGGGACAGGGACGGTTTAGGGTCCAGGTGAGGGTACCACAACGCTGTAGGGGGAGCGTACGTGTGAGGGCGCGGGTTAGTGTCAGCGTACGGGTTAGGATTAGGGGACGGGTGAGGGTCAGGCTTCGGGGAAGGGTTAGGGATAGGGTTCGGGCTAGGGTTATGGTTAGGGGACGGGGACGGTTTAGGGTCCAGGTGAGGGTACGACAACGCTTTAGGGGGAGCGTACGTGTGAGGGCGCGGGTTAGTGTCAGCGTACGGGTTAGGATTAGGGGACGCGTGAGGGTCAGGCTTCGGGGAAGGGTTAGGGTTAGGGTTCGGGCTAGGGTTAGGGTTAGGGGACGGGGACGGTTTAGGGTCCAGGTGAGGGTACGACAACGCTGTAGGGGGAGCGTACGTGTGAGGGCGCGGGTTAGTGTCAGCGTACGGGTTAGGATTAGGGGACGTGTGAGGGTCAGGCTTCGGGGAAGGGTTAGGGTTAGGGTTCGGGCTAGGGTTAGAGTTAGGGGACTGGGACGGTTTAGGGTCCAGGTGAGGGGACGACAACGCTTTAGGGGGAGCGTACGTGTGAGGGCGCGGGTTAGTGTCAGCGTACGGGTTAGGATTAGGGGACGGGTGAGGGTCAGGCTTCGGGGTAGGGTTAGGGTTAGGGTTCGGGCTAGGTTTAGGGTTAGGGGACGGGGAAGGTTTAGGGTCCAGGTGAGGGTACGACAACGCTTTAGGGGGAGTGTACGTGTGAGGGCGCAGGTTAGTGTCAGCGTACGGGTTAGGATTAGGGGACGGGTGAGGGTCAGGCTTCGGGGAAGGGTTAGGGTTAGGGTTCGGGCTAGGGTTAGGGTTAGGGGACGGGGACGGTTTAGGGTCCAGGTGAGGGTATGACAACGGTTTAGGGGGAGCGTACGTGTGAGGGCGCGGGTTAGTGTCAGCGTACGGGTTAGGATTAGGGGACGGGTGAGGGTCAGGCTTCGGGGAAGGGTTAGGGTTAGGGTTCGGGCTAGGGTTAGGGTTAGGGGACGGGGACGGTTTAGGGTCCAGGTGAGGGTACGACAACGCTTTAGGGGGAGTGTACGTGTGAGGGCGCGGGTTAGTGTCAGCGTACGGGTTAGGATTAGGGGACGGGTGAGGGTCAGGCTTCAGGGAAGGGTTAGGGTTAGGGTTCGGTCTAGGGTTAGGGTTAGGGAACGGGGAAGGTTTAGGGTCCAGGTGAGGGTACGACAACGCTTTAGGGGGAGCGTACGTGTGAGGCCGCGGGTTAGTGACAGCGTACGGGTTAGGATTAGGGGACGGGTGAGGGTCAGGCTTCGGGGAAGGGTTAGGGTTAGGGTTCGGGCTAGGGTTACGGTTAGGGGACGGGGACGGTTTAGGGTCCAGGTGATGGTACGACAACGCTTTAGGGGGAGCGTACGTGTGAGGGCCTGGGTTAGTGACAGCGTACGGGTTAGGATTAGGGGACGGGTGAGGGTCAGGCTTCGGGTAAGGGTTAGGGTTAGGGTTCGGCCAGGGTTAGCGTTAGGGGACGGGGACGGTTTAGGGTCCAGCTGAGGGTACAACAACGCTTTAGGGGGAGCGAACGTGTGAGGGCGCGGGTTAGTGTCAGCGTACGGGTTAGGATTAGGGGACGGTTGAGGGTCAGGCTTCGGAGAAGGTTTAGGGTTAGGGTTCGGGCTAGGGTTAGGGTTAGGGGACGGGGACGGTTTAGGGTCCAGGTGAGGGTACGACAACGCTGTAGGGGGAGCGTACGTGTGAGGGCACGGGTTAGTGTCAGCGTACGGGTTAGGATTAGGGGACGGGTGAGGGTCAGGCTTCGGGGAAGTGTTAGGGTTAGGGTTCGGGCTAGGGTTAGGGTTAGGGGACGGGGAGGGTTTAGGGTCCAGGTGAGGGTACGACAACGCTCTAGGGGGAGCGTACGTGTGAGGGCGCGGGTTAGTGTCAGCGTACGGGTTAGGATTAGGGGACGGGTGAGTGTCAGGCTTCGGGGAAGGGTTAGGGTTAGGGTTCGGGCTAGGGTTAGGGTTAGGGGACGGGGACGGTTTAGGGTCCAGGTGAGGGTACGACAACGCTTTAGGGGGAGCGTACGTGTGAGGGCGCGGGTTAGTGTCAGCGTACGGGTTAGGATTAGGGGACGGGTGAGGGTCAGGCTTCGGGGAAGGGTTAGGGTTAGGGTTCGGGCTAAGGTTAGGGTTAGGGGACGGGGAAGGTTTAGGGTCCAGGTGAGGGTACGACAACAGTTTAGGGGGAGCGTACGTGTGAGGGCACGGGTTAGTGTCAGCGTGCGGGTTAGGATTAGGGGACGGGTGAGGGTCAGGCTTCGGGGAAGGGTTAGGGTTAGGGTTCGGGCTAGGGTTAGGGTTAGGGCACGGGGACGGTTTAGGGTCCAGGTGAGGGTACGACAACGCTTTAGGGGGAGCGTACGTGTGAGGGCGAGGGTTAGTGTCAGCGTACGAGTTAGGATTAGGGGACGGGTGAGGGGCAGGCTTCGGGGAAGGGTTAGGGTTAGGGTTCGGGCTAGGGTTAGGGTTAGGAAACGGGGACGGTTTAGGGTCAAGGTGAGGGTACGACAACGTTGTAGGGGGAGCGTACGTGTGAGGGCGTTGGTTAGTGTCAGCGTACGGGTTAGGATTAGGGGACGGGTGAGCGTCAGGCTTCGGGGAAGGGTTAGGGTTAGGGTTCGGGCTAGGGTTAGGGTTAGGGGACGGGGACGGTTTAGGGTCCAGGTGAGGGTACGACAACACTTTAGGGGGAGCGTACGTGTGAGGGCGCGGGTTAGTGTCAGAGTACGGGTTAGGATTAGTGGACGGGTGAGGGTCAGGCTTCGGGGAAGGGTTAGGGTTAGGGTTCGGGCTAGGGTTAGGGTTAGGGGACTGGGACGGTTTAGGGTCCAGGTGAGGGTACGACAACGCTTTAGGGGGAGCGTACGTGTGAGGGCGCGGGTTAGTGTCAGCGTACGGGTTAGGATTAGGGGACGGGTGAGGGTCAGGCTTCGGGGAAGGGTTAGGGTTAGGGTTCGGGCTAGGGTTAGGGTTAGGGGACGGGGACGGTTTAGGGTCCAGGTGAGGGTACCACAACGCTGTAGGGGGAGCGTACGTGTGAGGGCGCGGGTTAGTGTCAGCGTACGGGTTAGGATTAGGGGACGGGTGAGGGTCAGGCTTCGGGGAAGGGTTAGGGTTAGGGTTCGGGCTAGGGTTATGGTTAGGGGACGGGGACGGTTTAGGGTCCAGGTGAGGGTACGACAACGCTTTAGGGGGAGCGTACGTGTGAGGGCGCGGGTTAGTGTCAGCGTACGGGTTAGGATTAGGGGACGGGTGAGGGTCAGGCTTCGGGGAAGGGTTAGGGTTAGGGTTCGGGCTAGGGTTAGAGTTAGGGGACGGGGACGGTTTAGGGTCCAGGTGAGGGGACGACAACGCTTTAGGGGGAGCGTACGTGTGAGGGCGCGGGTTAGTGTCAGCGTACGGGTTAGGATTAGGGGACGGGTGAGGGTCAGGCTTCGGGGAAGGGTTAGGGTTAGGGTTCGGGCTAGGGTTAGGGTTAGGGGACGGGGAAGGTTTAGGGTCCAGGTGAGGGTACGACAACGCTTTAGGGGGAGTGTACGTGTGAGGGCGCGGGTTAGTGTCAGCGTACGAGTTAGGATTAGGGGACGGGTGAGTGGCAGGCTTCGGGGAAGGGTTAGGGTTAGGGTTCGGGCTAGGGTTAGGGTTAGGAAACGGAGACGGTTTAGGGTCAAGGTGAGGGTACGACAACGTTGTAGGGGGAGCGTACGTGTGAGGGCGTTGGTTAGTGTCAGCGTACGGGTTAGGATTAGGGGACGGGTGAGCGTCAGGCTTCGGGGAAGTGTTAGGGTTAGGGTTCGGGCTAGGGTTAGGGTTAGGGGACGGGGACGGTTTAGGGTCCAGGTGAGGGTACGACAACACTTTAGGGGGAGCGTACGTGTGAGGGCGCGGGTTAGTGTCAGAGTACGGGTTAGGATTAGTGGACGGGTGAGGGTCAGGCTTCGGGGAAGGGTTAGGGTTAGGGTTCGGGCTAGGGTTAGGGTTAGGGGACTGGGACGGTTTAGGGTCCAGGTGAGGGTACGACAACGCTTTAGGGGGAGCGTACGTGTGAGGGCGCGGGTTAGTGTCAGCGTACGGGTTAGGATTAGGGGAAGGGTGAGGGTCAGGCTTCGGGGAAGGGTTAGGGTTAGGGTTCGGGCTAGGGTTAGGGTTAGGGGACAGGGACGGTTTAGGGTCCAGGTGAGGGTACCACAACGCTGTAGGGGGAGCGTACGTGTGAGGGCGCGGGTTAGTGTCAGCGTACGGGTTAGGATTAGGGGACGGGTGAGGGTCAGGCTTCGGGGAAGGGTTAGGGATAGGGTTCGGGCTAGGGTTATGGTTAGGGGACGGGGACGGTTTAGGGTCCAGGTGAGGGTACGACAACGCTTTAGGGGGAGCGTACGTGTGAGGGCGCGGGTTAGTGTCAGCGTACGGGTTAGGATTAGGGGACGGGTGAGGGTCAGGCTTCGGGGAAGGGTTAGGGTTAGGGTTCGGGCTAGGGTTAGGGTTAGGGGACGGGGACGGTTTAGGGTCCAGGTGAGGGTACGACAACGCTGTAGGGGGAGCGTACGTGTGAGGGCGCGGGTTAGTGTCAGCCTACGGGTTAGGATTAGGGGACGTGTGAGGGTCAGGCTTCGGGGAAGGGTTAGGGTTAGGGTTCGGGCTAGGGTTAGAGTTAGGGGACGGGGACGGTTTAGGGTCCAGGTGAGGGGACGACAACGCTTTAGGGGGAGCGTACGTGTGAGGGCGCGGGTTAGTGTCAGCGTACGGGTTAGGATTAGGGGACGGGTGAGGGTCAGGCTTCGGGGTAGGGTTAGGGTTAGGGTTCGGGCTAGGGTTAGGGTTAGGGGACGGGGAAGGTTTAGGGTCCAGGTGAGGGTACGACAACGCTTTAGGGGGAGTGTACGTGTGAGGGCGCAGGTTAGTGTCAGCGTACGGGTTAGGATTAGGGGACGGGTGAGGGTCAGGCTTCGGGGAAGGGTTAGGGTTAGGGTTCGGGCTAGGGTTAGGGTTAGGGGACGGGGACGGTTTAGGGTCCAGGTGAGGGTATGACAACGGTTTAGGGGGAGCGTACGTGTGAGGGCGCGGGTTAGTGTCAGCGTACGGGTTAGGATTAGGGGACGGGTGAGGGTCAGGCTTCGGGGAAGGGTTAGGGTTAGGGTTCGGGCTAGGGTTAGGGTTAGGGGACGGGGACGGTTTAGGGTCCAGGTGAGGGTACGACAACGCTTTAGGGGGAGTGTACGTGTGAGGGCGCGGGTTAGTGTCAGCGTACGGGTTAGGATTAGGGGACGGGTGAGGGTCAGGCTTCAGGGAAGGGTTAGGGTTAGGGTTCGGTCTAGGGTTAGGGTTAGGGAACGGGGAAGGTTTAGGGTCCAGGTGAGGGTACGACAACGCTTTAGGGGGAGCGTACGTGTGAGGCCGCGGGTTAGTGACAGCGTACGGGTTAGGATTAGGGGACGGGTGAGGGTCAGGCTTCGGGGAAGGGTTAGGGTTAGAGTTCGGGCTAGGGTTACGGTTAGGGGACGGGGACGGTTTAGGGTCCAGGTGATGGTACGACAACGCTTTAGGGGGAGCGTACGTGTGAGGGCGTGGGTTAGTGACAGCGTACGGGTTAGGATTAGGGGACGGGTGAGGGTCAGGCTTCGGGTAAGGGTTAGGGTTAGGGTTCGGCCAGGGTTAGCGTTAGGGGACGGGGACGGTTTAGGGTCCAGGTGAGGGTACAACAACGCTTTAGGGGGAGCGAACGTGTGAGGGCGCGGGTTAGTGTCAGCGTACGGGTTAGGATTAGGGGACGGGTGAGGGTCAGGCTTCGGAGAAGGTTTAGGGTTAGGGTTCGGGCTAGGGTTAGGGTTAGGGGACGGGGACGGTTTAGGGTCCAGGTGAGGGTACGACAACGCTGTAGGGGGAGCGTACGTGTGAGGGCACGGGTTAGTGTCAGCGTACGGGTTAGGATTAGGGGACGGGTGAGGGTCAGGCTTCGGGGAAGTGTTAGGGTTAGGGTTCGGGCTAGGGTTAGGGTTAGGGGACGGGGATGGTTTAGGGTCCAGGTGAGGGTACGACAACGCTCTAGGGGGAGCGTACGTGTGAAGGCGCGGGTTAGTGTCAGCGTACGGGTTAGGATTAGGGGACGGGTGAGTGTCAGGCTTCGGGGAAGGGTTAGGGTTAGGGTTCGGGCTAGGGTTAGGGTTAGGGGACGGGGACGGTTTAGGGTCCAGGTGAGGGTACGACAACGCTTTAGGGGGAGCGTACGTGTGAGGGCGCGGGTTAGTGTCAGCGTACGGGTTAGGATTAGGGGACGGGTGAGGGTCAGGCTTCGGGGAAGGGTTAGGGTTAGGGTTCGGGCTAGGGTTAGGGTTAGGGGACGGGGACGGTTTAGGGTCCAGGTGAGGGTACGACAATGTCTTAGGGGGAGCGTACGTGTGACAGCGTGGCTTAGTGTCAGCGTACGGGTTAGGATTAGGGGACGGGTGAGGGTCAGGCTTCGGGGAAGGGTTAGGTTTAGGGTTCGGACTAGGGTTAGGGTTAGGGGACGGGGACGGTTTAGGGTCCAGGTGAGGGCACGATAACGCTGTAGGGGGAGCGTACGTGTGAGGGCGCAGGTTAGTGTCAGCGTACGGGTTAGCATTAGGGGACGGGTGAGGGTCAGGCTTCGGGGAAGTGTTAGGGTTAGGGTTCGGTCAGGGTTAGCGTTAGGGGACGGGGACGGTTTAGGATCCAGGTGAGGGTACAACAACGCTTTAGGGGGAGCGAACGTGTGAGGGCGCGGGTTAGTGTCAGCGTACGGGTTAGGATTAGGGGACGGGTGAGGGTCAGGCTTCGGAGAAGGGTTAGGGTTAGGGTTCGGGCTAGGGTTAGGGTTAGGGGACGGGGACGGTTTAGGGTCCAGGTGAGGGTACGACAACGCTGTAGGGGGAGCGTACGTGTGAGGGCACGGGATAGTGTCAGCGTACGTGTTAGGATTAGGGGACGGGTGAGGGTCAGGCTTCGGGGAAGTGTTAGGGTTAGGGTTCGGGCTAGGGTTAGGGTTAGGGGACGGGGAGGGTTTAGGGTCCAGGTGAGGGTACGACAACGCTCTAGGGGGAGCGTACGTGTGAGGGCGCGGGTTAGTGTCAGCGTACGGGTTAGGATTAGGGGACGGGTGAGGGTCAGGCTTCGGGGAAGTGTTAGGGTTAGGTTTCGGGCTAGGGTTAGGGTTAGGGGACGGGGACGGTTTAGGGTCCAGGAGAGGGTACGACAACGCTTTAGGGGGAGCGTACGTGTGAGGGCGCGGGTTCGTGTCATCGTACGGGTTAGTATTAGGGGACGGGTGAGGGTCAGGATTCGGGGAAGTGTTAGGGTTAGGGTTCGGCCAGGGTTAGCGTTAGGGGACGGGGACGGTTTAGGGTCCATGTGAGGGTACGACAACGCTTTAGGGGGAGCGAACGTCTGAGGGCGCGTGTTAGTGTCAGCGTACGGGTTAGGATTAGGGGACGGGTGAGGGTCAGTCTTCGGGGAAGGGTTAGGTTTAGGGTTCGGGCTAGGGTTAAGGTTAGGGGACGGGGACGGTTTAGGGTCCAGTTGAGGGTACGACAACGCTTTAGGGGGAGCGTACGTGTGAGGGCGTGGCTTAGTGTCAGCGTACGGCTTAGGATTAGGGGACGGGTGAGGGTCAGGCTTCGGGGAAGGATTAGGGTTAGGGTTCGGGCTAGGGTTAGGGTTAGGGGACGGGGACGGTGTAGGGTCCAGGTGAGGGTACGACAACGGTTTAGGGGGAGCGTACGTGTGAGGGCGCGGCTTAGTGTCAGCGTACGGGTTAGGATTAGGGGACGGGTGAGGGTCAGGCTTCGGGGAAGGATTAGGGTTAGGGTTCGGGCTAGGGTTAGGGTTAGGGGACGGGGACGGTTTAGGGTCCAGGTGAGGGTACGACAACGGTTTAGGGGGAGCGTACGTGTGAGGGCGCGGCTTAGTGTCAGCGTACGGGTTAGGAGTAGGGGACGGGGAGGGTCAGGCTTCGGGGAAGGGTTAGGGTTAGGGTTCGGGCTAGGGTTAGGGTTAGGGGACTGGGACGGTTTAGGGTCCAGGTGAGGGTACGACAACGCTGTAGGGGGAGCGTACGTGTGAGGGCGCGGGTTAGTGTCAGCGACGGGTTAGTATTAGGGGACGGGTGAGGGTCAGGCTTCGGGGAAGGGTTAGGGTTAGGGTTCGGGCTAGGGTTAGGGTTAGGGGACGGGGACGGTTTAGGGTCCAGGTGAGGGTACGACAACGCTTTAGGGGGAGTGTACGTGTGAGAGCGCGGGTTAGTGTCAGCGTACGGGTTAGGATTAGGGGACGGGTGAGGGTCAGGCTTCGGGGAAGGGTTAGGGTTAGGGTTCGGGCTAGGGTTAGGGTTAGGGGACGTGGACGGTTTAGGGTCCAGGTGAGGGTACGACAACGCTTTAGGGGGAGCGTACGTGTGAGAGCGCGGCTTAGTGTCAGCGTACGGGTTAGGATTAGGGGACGGGTGAGGGTCAGGCTTCGGGGAAGGGTTAGGGTTAGGGTTCGGGCTAGGGTTAGGGTTAGGGGACGGGGACGGTTTAGGGTCCAGGTGAGGGTACGACAACGCTTTAGGAGGAGCGTACGTGTGAGGGCGCGGGTTAGTGTCAGCGTACGGGTTAGGATTAGGGGACGGGTGAGGGTCAGGCTTCGGGGAAGTGTTAGGGTTAGGTTTCGGGCTAGGGTTAGGGTTTGGGAACGGGGACGGTTTAGGGTCCAGGTGAGGGTACGACAACGCTGTAGGGGGAGCGTACGTGTGAGGGCGCGGCTTAGTGTCAGCGTACGGGTTAGGATTAGGGGACGGGTGAGGGTCAGGCTTCGGGGAAGGGTTAGGGTTAGGGTTCGGGCTAGGTTTAGGGTTAGGGGACTGGGACGGTTTAGGGTCCAGGTGAGGGTACGACAACGCTTTAGGGGGAGCGTCCGTGTGAGGGCGCGGGTTAGTGTCAGCGTACGGGTTAGGATTAGGGGACGGGTGAGGGTCAGGCTTCGGGGAAGGGTTAGGGTTAGGGTTCAGGCTAGGGTTACGGTTAGGGGACGGGGACGGTTTAGGGTCCAGGTGAGGGTACGACAACGCTGTAGGGGGAGCGTACGTGTGAGGGCGTGGGTTAGTGTCAGCGTACGGGTTAGGATTAGGGGACGGCTGAGGGTCAGGCTTCGGGGAAGTGTTAGGGTTAGGGTTCGGGCTAGGGTTAGGGTTAGGGGACGGGGACGGTTTAGGGTCCAGGTGAGGGTACGACAACGCTTTAGGGGGAGCGTACGTGTGAGGGCGCGGGTTCGTGTCAGCATACGGGTTAGGATTAGGGGACGGGTGAGGGTCAGGCTTCGGGGAAGGGTTAGGGTTAGGGTTCGGGCTAGGGTTAGGGTTAGGGGACGGGGACGGTTTAGGGTCCAGGTGAGGGCCCAACAACAGTTTAGGGGGAGCGTACGTGTGAGGGCGCGGCTTAGTGTCAGCGTACGGGTTAGGATTAGGGGACGGGTGAGGGTCAGGCTCCGGGGAAGGGTTAGGGTTAGGGTTCGGCCAGGGTTAGCATTAGGGGACGGGGACGGTTTAGGGTCCAGGTGAGGGTACGACAACGCTTTAGGGGGAGCGAACGTGTGAGGGCGCGTGTTAGTGTCAGCATACGGGTTAGGATTAGGGGCCGGGTGAGGGTCAGGCTTCGGGGAAGGGTTAGGTTTAGGGTTCGGGCTAGGGTTAGGGTTAGGGGACGGGGACGGTTTAGGGTCCAGGTGAGGGTACGACAACGCTTTAGGGGGAGCGTACGTGTGAGGGCGCGGGTTAGTGTCAGCGTACGGGTTAGGATTAGGGGACGGCTGAGGGTCAGGCTTCGGGGAAGTGTTAGGGTTAGGTTTCGGGCTAGGGTTAGGGTTAGGGGACGGGGACGGTTTAGGGTCCAGGTGAGGGTACGACAAAGCTTTAGGGGGAGCGTACGTGTGAGGGCGCGGCTTAGTGTCAGCGTACGGGTTAGGATTAGGGGATGGGTGAGGGTCAGGCTTCGGGGAAGGGATAGGGTTAGGGTTTGGCCAGGGTTAGCGTTAGGGGACGGGGACGGTTTAGGGTCCATGTGAGGGTACGACAACGCTTTAGGGGGAGCGAACGTCTGAGGGCGCGTGTTAGTGTCAGCGTACGGGTTAGGATTAGGGGACGGGTGAGGGTCAGTCTTCGGGGAAGGGTTAGGTTTAGGGTTCGTGCTAGGGTTAAGGTTAGGGGACGGGGACGGTTTAGGGTCCAGGTGAGGGTACGACAACGCTTTAGGGGGAGCGTACGTGTGAGGGCGTGGCTTAGTGTCAGCGTACGGCTTAGGATTAGGGGACGGGTGAGGGTCAGGTTTCGGGGAAGGGTTAGGGTTAGGGTTCGGGCTAGGGTTAGGGTTAGGGGACGGGGATGTTTTAGGGTCCAGGTGAGGGTACGACAACGGTTTAGGGGGAGCGTACGTGTGAGGGCGCGGGTTAGTGTCAGCGTACGGGTTAGGATTAGGGGACGGGTGAGGGTCAGGCTTCGGGGAAGGGTTAGGGTTAGGGTTCGGTCCAGGGTTAGCGTTAGGAGACGGGGACGGTTTAGGGTCCAGGTGAGGGTACGACAACGGTTTAGGGGGAGCGTACGTGTGAGGGCGCGGCTTAGTTTCAGCGTACGGGTTAGGATTAGGGGACGGGTGAGGGTCAGGCTTCGGGGAAGGGTTAGGGTTAGGGTTCGGGCTAGGGTTAGGGTTAGGGGTCGGGGACGATTTAGGGTCCAGGTGAGGGTACGACAACGCTTTAGGGGGAGCGTACGTGTGAGGGCGCGGGTTAGTGTCAGCGTACGTGTTAGGATTAGGGGACGGGTGAGGGTCAGGCTTCGGGGAAGGGTTAGGGTTAGCGTTAGGGCTAGGGTTAGGGTTAGGGGACGGGGACGGTTTAGGGTCCAGGTGAGGGTACGACAACGCCTTAGAGGGAGCGTACGTGTGAGGGCGCGGGTTAGTGTCAGCGTACGGGTTAGGATTAGGGGACGGGTGAGGGTCAGGCTTCGGGGAAGGATTAGGGTTAGGGTTCGGGCTAGGGTTAGGGTTAGGGGACGGGGACGGTTTAGGGTCCAGGTGAGGGTACGACAACGGTTTAGGGGGAGCGTACGTGTGAGGGCGCGGCTTAGTGTCAGCGTACGGGTTAGGAGTAGGGGACGGGGAGGGTCAGGCTTCAGGGAAGGGTTAGGGTTAGGGTTCGGGCTAGGGTTAGGGTTAGGGGACTGGGACGGTTTAGGGTCCAGGTGAGGGTACGACAACGCTGTAGGGGGAGCGTACGTGTGAGGGCGCGGGTTCGTGTCAGCGACGGGTTAGGATTAGGGGACGGGTGAGGGTCAGGCTTCGGGGAAGGTTTAGGGTTAGGGTTCGGGCTAGGGTTAGGGTTAGGGGACGGGGACGGTTTAGGGTCCAGGTGAGTGTACGACAACGCTTTAGGGGGAGCGTACATGTGAGGGCGCGGCTTAGTGTCAGCGTACGGGTTAGGATTAGGGGACGGGTGAGGGTCAGGCTTCGGGGAAGGGTTAGGGTTAGGGTTCGGGCTAGGGTTAGGGTTAGGGGACGTGGACGGTTTAGGGTCCAGGTGAGGGTACGACAACGCTTTAGGGGGAGCGTACGTGTGAGAGCGCGGCTTAGTGTCAGCGTATGGGTTAGGATTAGGGGACGGGTGAGGGTCAGGCTTCGGGGAAGGGTTAGGGTTAGGGTTCGGGCTAGGGTTAGGGTTAGGGGACGGGGACGGTTTAGGGTCCAGGTGAGGGTACGACAACGCTTTAGGAGGAGCGTACGTGTGAGGGCGCGGTTTAGTGTCAGCGTACGGGTTAGGATTAGGGGACGGGTGAGGGTCAGGCTTCGGGGAAGTGTTAGGGTTAGGTTTCGGGCTAGGGTTAGGGTTTGGGAACGGGGACGGTTTAGGGTCCAGGTGAGGGTACGACAACGCTGTAGGGGGAGCGTACGTGTGAGGGCGCGGCTTAGTGTCAGCGTACGGGTTAGGATTAGGGGACGGGTGAGGGTCAGGCTTCGGGGAAGGGTTAGGGTTAGGGTTCGGGCTAGGTTTAGGGTTAGGGGACGGGGACGGTTTAGGGTCCAGGTGAGGGTACGACAACGCTTTAGGGGGATCGTCCGTGTGAGGGCGCGGGTTAGTGTCAGCGTACGGGTTAGGATTAGGGGACGGGTGAGGGTCAGGCTTCGGGGAAGGGTTAGGGTTAGGGTTCGGGCTAGGGTTACGGTTAGGGGACGGGGACGGTTTAGGGTCCAGGTGAGGGTACGACAACGCTGTAGGGGGAGCGTACGTGTGAGGGCGCGGGTTAGTGTCAGCGTACGGGTTAGGATTAGGGGACGGCTGAGTGTCAGGCTTCGGGGAAGGGTTAGGGTTAGGGTTCGGGCTAGGGTTAGGGTTAGGGGACGGGGACGGTTTAGGGTCCAGGTGAGGGTACGACAACGCTTTAGGGGGAGCGTACGTGTGAGGGCGCGGGTTCGTGTCAGCGTACGGGTTAGGTTTAGGGGACGGGTGAGGGTCAGGCTTCGGGGAAGGGTTAGGGTTAGGGTTTGGGCTAGGGTTAGGGTTAGGGGACGGGGACGGTTTAGGGTCCAGGTGAGGGCCCGACAACGGTTTAGGGGGAGCGTACGTGTGAGGGCGCGGCTTAGTGTCAGCGTACGGGTTAGGATTAGGGGACGGGTGAGGGTCAGGCTCCGGGGAAGGGTTAGGGTTAGGGTTCGGCCAGGGTTAGCGTTAGGGGACGGGGACGGTTTAGGGTCCAGGTGAGGGTACGACAACGCTTTAGGGGGAGCGAACGTGTGAGGGCGCGTGTTAGTGTCAGCGTACGGGTTAGGATTAGGGGCCGGGTGAGGGTCAGGCTTCGGGGAAGGGTTAGGTTTAGGGTTCGGGCTAGGGTTAGGGTTAGGGGACGGGGACGGTTTAGGGTCCAGGTGAGGGTACGACAACGCTTTAGGGGGAGCGTACGTGTGAGGGCGCGGGTTAGTGTCAGCGTACGGGTTAGGATTAGGGGACGGGTGAGGGTCAGGCTTCGGGGAAGGGTTAGGGTTAGGGTTCGGGCTAGGGTTAGGGTTAGGGGACGGGGACGGTTTAGGGTCCAGGTGAGGGTACGACAACGCTTTAGGGGGAGCGTACGTGTGAGGGCGCGGGTTCGTGTCAGCGTACGGGTTAGGATTAGGGGACGGGTGAGGGTCAGGATTCGGGGAAGTGTTAGGGTTAGGGTTCGGCCAGGGTTAGCGTTAGGGGACGGGGACGGTTTAGGGTCCATGTGAGGGTACGACAACGCTTTAGGGGGAGAGAACGTCTGAGGGCGCGTGTTAGTGTCAGCGTACGGGTTAGGATTAGGGGACGGGTGAGGGTCAGTCTTCGGTGAAGGGTTAGGGTTAGGGTTCGGGCTAGGGTTAAGGTTAGGGGACGGGGACGGTTTAGGGTCCAGGTGAGGGTACGACAACGCTTTAGGGGGAGCGTACGTGTGAGGGCGTGGCTTAGTGTCAGCGTACGGCTTAGGATTAGGGGACGGGTGAGGGTCAGGTTTCGGGGAAGGGTTAGGGTTAGGGTTCGGGCTAGGGTTAGGGTTAGGGGACGGGGACGTTTTAGGGTCCAGGTGAGGGTACGACAACGGTTTAGGGGGAGCGTACGTGTGAGGGCGCGGGTTAGTGTCAGCGTACGGGTTAGGATTAGGGGACGGGTGAGGGTCAGGCTTCGGGGAAGTGTTAGGGTTAGGGTTCGGGCCAGGGTTAGCGTTAGGAGACGGGGACGGTTTAGGGTCCAGGTGAGGGTACGACAACGGTTTAGGGGGAGCGTACGTGTGAGGGCGCGGCTTAGTGTCAGCGTACGGGTTAGGATTAGGGGACGGGTGAGGGTCAGGCTTCGGGGAAGGGTTAGGGTTAGGGTTCGGGCTAGGGTTAGGGTTAGGGTTCGGGGACGGTTTAGGGTCCAGGTGAGGGTACGACAACGCTTTAGGGGGAGCGTACGTGTGAGGGCGCGGGTTAGTGTCAGCGTACGGGTTAGGATTAGGGGACGGGTGAGGGTCAGGCTTCGGGGAAGGGTTAGGGTTAGCGTTAGGGCTAGGGTTAGGCTTAGGGGACGGGGACGGTTTAGGGTCCAGGTGAGGGTACGACAACGCTTTAGGGGGAGCGTACGTGTGAGGGCGCGGGTTCGTGTCAGCGTACGGGTTAGGATTAGGGGACGGGTGAGGGTCAGGATTCGGGGAAGTGTTAGGGTTAGGGTTCGGCCAGGGTTAGCGTTAGGGGACGGGGACGGTTTAGGGTCCATGTGAGTGTACGACAACGCTTTAGGGGGAGCGTACGTGTGAGGGCGCGTGTTAGTGTCAGCGTACGGGTTAGGATTAGGGGACGGGTGAGGGTCAGTCTTCGGGGAAGGGTTAGGGTTAGGGTTCGGGCTAGGGTTAAGGTTAGGGGACGGGGACGGTTTAGGGTCCAGGTGAGGGTACGACAACGCTTTAGGGGGAGCGTACGTGTGAGGGCGTGGCTTAGTGTCAGCGTACGGCTTAGGATTAGGGGACGGGTGAGGGTCAGGTTTCGGGGAAGGGTTAGGGTTAGGGTTCGGGCTAGGGTTAGGGTTAGGGGACGGGGACGTTTTAGGGTCCAGGTGAGGGTACGACAACGGTTTAGGGGGAGCGTACGTGTGAGGGCGCGGGTTAGTGTCAGCGTACGGGTTAGGATTAGGGGACGGGTGAGGGTCAGGCTTCGGGGAAGGGTTAGGGTTAGGGTGCGGGCCAGGGTTAGCGTTAGGAGACGGGGACGGTTTAGGGTCCAGGTGAGGGTACGACAACGGTTTAGGGGGAGCGTACGTGTGAGGGCGCGGCTTAGTGTCAGCGTACGGGTTAGGATTAGGGGACGGGTGAGGGTCAGGCTTCGGGGAAGGGTTAGGGTTAGGGTTCGGGCTAGGGTTAGGGTTAGGGTTCGGGGACGGTTTAGGGTCCAGGTGAGGGTACGACAACGCTTTAGGGGGAGCGTACGTGTGAGGGCGCGGGTTAGTGTCAGCGTACGGGTTAGGATTAGGGGACGGGTGAGGGTCAGGCTTCGGGGAAGGGTTAGGGTTAGCGTTAGGGCTAGGGTTAGGGTTAGGGGACGGGGACGGTTTAGGGTCCAGGTGAGGGTACGACAACGCCTTAGAGGGAGCGTACGTGTGAGGGCGCGGGTTAGTGTCAGCGTACGGGTTAGGATTAGGGGACGGGTGAGGGTCAGGCTTCGGGGAAGGATTAGGGTTAGGGTTCGGGCTAGGGTTAGGGTTAGGGGACGGGGACGGTTTAGGGTCCAGGTGAGGGTACGACAACGGTTTAGGGGGAGCGTACGTGTGAGGGCGCGGCTTAGTGTCAGCGTACGGGTTAGGAGTAGGGGACGGGGAGGGTCAGGCTTCGGGGAAGGGTTAGGGTTAGGGTTCGGACTAGGGTTAGGGTTAGGGGACTGGGACGGTTTAGGGTCCAGGTGAGGGTACGACAACGCTGTAGGGGGAGCGTACGTGTGAGGGCGCGGGTTAGTGTCAGCGACGGGTTAGGATTAGGGGACGGGTGAGGGTCAGGCTTCGGGGAAGGGTTAGGGTTAGGGTTCGGGCTAGGGTTAGGGTTAGGGGACGGGGACGGTTTAGGGTCCAGGTGAGGGTACGACAACGCTTTAGGGGGAGCGTACCTGTGAGGGCGCGGCTTAGTGTCAGCGTACGGGTTAGGATTATGGGACGGGTGAGGGTCAGGCTTCGGGGAAGGGTTAGGGTTAGGGTTCGGGCTAGGGTTAGGGTTAGGGGACGTGGACGGTTTAGGGTCCAGGTGAGTGTACGATAACGCTTTAGGGGGAGCGTACGTGTGAGGGCATGGGTTAGTGTCAGCGTACGTGTTAGGATTAGGGGACGTGTGAAGGTCTGGCTTCGGGGAAGGGTTAGGTTTAGGGTTCGGGCTAGGGTTAGGGTTAGGGGACGGGGACGTTTTAGGGTCCAGGTGAGGGTACGACAACGGTTTAGGGGGAGCGTACGTGTGAGGGCACGGCTTAGTGTCAGCGTACGGGTTAGGATTAGGGGACGGGTGAGGGTCAGGCTTCGGGGAAGTGTTAGGGTTAGGGTTCGGCCAGGGTTAGCGTTAGGAGACGGGGACGGTTTAGGGTCCAGGTGAGGGTACGACAACGCTTTAGGGGGAGCGTACGTGTGAGGGCGCGGGTTAGTGTCAGCGTACGGGTTAGGATTAGGGGACGGGTGAGGGTCAGGCTTCGGGGAAGGGTTAGGGTTAGGGTTCGGGCCAGGGTTAGCGTTAGGAGACGGGGACGGTTTAGGGTCCAGGTGAGGGTACGACAACGGTTTAGGGGGAGCGTACGTGTGAGGGCGCGGCTTAGTTTCAGCGTACGGGTTAGGATTAGGGGACGGGTGAGGGTCAGGCTTCGGGGAAGGGTTAGGGTTAGGGTTCGGGCTAGGGTTAGGGTTAGGGGTCGGGGACGATTTAGGGTCCAGGTGAGGGTACGACAACGCTTTAGGGGGAGCGTACGTGTGAGGGCGCGGGTTAGTGTCAGCGTACGTGTTAGGATTAGGGGACGGGTGAGGGTCAGGCTTCGGGGAAGGGTTAGGGTTAGCGTTAGGGCTAGGGTTAGGGTTAGGGGACGGGGACGGTTTAGGGTCCAGGTGAGGGTACGACAACGCCTTAGA
The DNA here is from genome assembly GCF_963455315.2 of Globicephala melas. Taxonomy (NCBI): domain Eukaryota; kingdom Metazoa; phylum Chordata; class Mammalia; order Artiodactyla; family Delphinidae; genus Globicephala; species Globicephala melas. The sequence goes on from NW_027207380.1 coordinate 360,949, forward strand.
GGGAGCGTACGTGTGAGGGCGCGGGTTAGTGTCAGCGTACGGGTTAGGATTAGGGGACGGGTGAGGGTCAGGCTTCGGGGAAGGATTAGGGTTAGGGTTCGGGCTAGGGTTAGGGTTAGGGGACGGGGACGGTTTAGGGTCCAGGTGAGGGTACGACAACGGTTTAGGGGGAGCGTACGTGTGAGGGCGCGGCTTAGTGTCAGCGTACGGGTTAGGAGTAGGGGACGGGGAGGGTCAGGCTTCAGGGAAGGGTTAGGGTTAGGGTTCGGGCTAGGGTTAGGGTTAGGGGACTGGGACGGTTTAGGGTCCAGGTGAGGGTACGACAACGCTGTAGGGGGAGCGTACGTGTGAGGGCGCGGGTTCGTGTCAGCGACGGGTTAGGATTAGGGGACGGGTGAGGGTCAGGCTTCGGGGAAGGTTTAGGGTTAGGGTTCGGGCTAGGGTTAGGGTTAGGGGACGGGGACGGTTTAGGGTCCAGGTGAGTGTACGACAACGCTTTAGGGGGAGCGTACATGTGAGGGCGCGGCTTAGTGTCAGCGTACGGGTTAGGATTAGGGGACGGGTGAGGGTCAGGCTTCGGGGAAGGGTTAGGGTTAGGGTTCGGGCTAGGGTTAGGGTTAGGGGACGTGGACGGTTTAGGGTCCAGGTGAGGGTACGACAACGCTTTAGGGGGAGCGTACGTGTGAGAGCGCGGCTTAGTGTCAGCGTATGGGTTAGGATTAGGGGACGGGTGAGGGTCAGGCTTCGGGGAAGGGTTAGGGTTAGGGTTCGGGCTAGGGTTAGGGTTAGGGGACGGGGACGGTTTAGGGTCCAGGTGAGGGTACGACAACGCTTTAGGAGGAGCGTACGTGTGAGGGCGCGGTTTAGTGTCAGCGTACGGGTTAGGATTAGGGGACGGGTGAGGGTCAGGCTTCGGGGAAGTGTTAGGGTTAGGTTTCGGGCTAGGGTTAGGGTTTGGGAACGGGGACGGTTTAGGGTCCAGGTGAGGGTACGACAACGCTGTAGGGGGAGCGTACGTGTGAGGGCGCGGCTTAGTGTCAGCGTACGGGTTAGGATTAGGGGACGGGTGAGGGTCAGGCTTCGGGGAAGGGTTAGGGTTAGGGTTCGGGCTAGGTTTAGGGTTAGGGGACGGGGACGGTTTAGGGTCCAGGTGAGGGTACGACAACGCTTTAGGGGGATCGTCCGTGTGAGGGCGCGGGTTAGTGTCAGCGTACGGGTTAGGATTAGGGGACGGGTGAGGGTCAGGCTTCGGGGAAGGGTTAGGGTTAGGGTTCGGGCTAGGGTTACGGTTAGGGGACGGGGACGGTTTAGGGTCCAGGTGAGGGTACGACAACGCTGTAGGGGGAGCGTACGTGTGAGGGCGCGGGTTAGTGTCAGCGTACGGGTTAGGATTAGGGGACGGCTGAGTGTCAGGCTTCGGGGAAGGGTTAGGGTTAGGGTTCGGGCTAGGGTTAGGGTTAGGGGACGGGGACGGTTTAGGGTCCAGGTGAGGGTACGACAACGCTTTAGGGGGAGCGTACGTGTGAGGGCGCGGGTTCGTGTCAGCGTACGGGTTAGGTTTAGGGGACGGGTGAGGGTCAGGCTTCGGGGAAGGGTTAGGGTTAGGGTTTGGGCTAGGGTTAGGGTTAGGGGACGGGGACGGTTTAGGGTCCAGGTGAGGGCCCGACAACGGTTTAGGGGGAGCGTACGTGTGAGGGCGCGGCTTAGTGTCAGCGTACGGGTTAGGATTAGGGGACGGGTGAGGGTCAGGCTCCGGGGAAGGGTTAGGGTTAGGGTTCGGCCAGGGTTAGCGTTAGGGGACGGGGACGGTTTAGGGTCCAGGTGAGGGTACGACAACGCTTTAGGGGGAGCGAACGTGTGAGGGCGCGTGTTAGTGTCAGCGTACGGGTTAGGATTAGGGGCCGGGTGAGGGTCAGGCTTCGGGGAAGGGTTAGGTTTAGGGTTCGGGCTAGGGTTAGGGTTAGGGGACGGGGACGGTTTAGGGTCCAGGTGAGGGTACGACAACGCTTTAGGGGGAGCGTACGTGTGAGGGCGCGGGTTAGTGTCAGCGTACGGGTTAGGATTAGGGGACGGGTGAGGGTCAGGCTTCGGGGAAGGGTTAGGGTTAGGGTTCGGGCTAGGGTTAGGGTTAGGGGACGGGGACGGTTTAGGGTCCAGGTGAGGGTACGACAACGCTTTAGGGGGAGCGTACGTGTGAGGGCGCGGGTTCGTGTCAGCGTACGGGTTAGGATTAGGGGACGGGTGAGGGTCAGGATTCGGGGAAGTGTTAGGGTTAGGGTTCGGCCAGGGTTAGCGTTAGGGGACGGGGACGGTTTAGGGTCCATGTGAGGGTACGACAACGCTTTAGGGGGAGCGTACGTGTGAGGGCGCGTGTTAGTGTCAGCGTACGGGTTAGGATTAGGGGACGGGTGAGGGTCAGTCTTCGGGGAAGGGTTAGGGTTAGGGTTCGGGCTAGGGTTAAGGTTAGGGGACGGGGACGGTTTAGGGTCCAGGTGAGGGTACGACAACGCTTTAGGGGGAGCGTACGTGTGAGGGCGTGGCTTAGTGTCAGCGTACGGCTTAGGATTAGGGGACGGGTGAGGGTCAGGTTTCGGGGAAGGGTTAGGGTTAGGGTTCGGGCTAGGGTTAGGGTTAGGGGACGGGGACGTTTTAGGGTCCAGGTGAGGGTACGACAACGGTTTAGGGGGAGCGTACGTGTGAGGGCGCGGGTTAGTGTCAGCGTACGGGTTAGGATTAGGGGACGGGTGAGGGTCAGGCTTCGGGGAAGGGTTAGGGTTAGGGTGCGGGCCAGGGTTAGCGTTAGGAGACGGGGACGGTTTAGGGTCCAGGTGAGGGTACGACAACGGTTTAGGGGGAGCGTACGTGTGAGGGCGCGGCTTAGTGTCAGCGTACGGGTTAGGATTAGGGGACGGGTGAGGGTCAGGCTTCGGGGAAGGGTTAGGGTTAGGGTTCGGGCTAGGGTTAGGGTTAGGGTTCGGGGACGGTTTAGGGTCCAGGTGAGGGTACGACAACGCTTTAGGGGGAGCGTACGTGTGAGGGCGCGGGTTAGTGTCAGCGTACGGGTTAGGATTAGGGGACGGGTGAGGGTCAGGCTTCGGGGAAGGGTTAGGGTTAGCGTTAGGGCTAGGGTTAGGGTTAGGGGACGGGGACGGTTTAGGGTCCAGGTGAGGGTACGACAACGCCTTAGAGGGAGCGTACGTGTGAGGGCGCGGGTTAGTGTCAGCGTACGGGTTAGGATTAGGGGACGGGTGAGGGTCAGGCTTCGGGGAAGGATTAGGGTTAGGGTTCGGGCTAGGGTTAGGGTTAGGGGACGGGGACGGTTTAGGGTCCAGGTGAGGGTACGACAACGGTTTAGGGGGAGCGTACGTGTGAGGGCGCGGCTTAGTGTCAGCGTACGGGTTAGGAGTAGGGGACGGGGAGGGTCAGGCTTCGGGGAAGGGTTAGGGTTAGGGTTCGGACTAGGGTTAGGGTTAGGGGACTGGGACGGTTTAGGGTCCAGGTGAGGGTACGACAACGCTGTAGGGGGAGCGTACGTGTGAGGGCGCGGGTTAGTGTCAGCGACGGGTTAGGATTAGGGGACGGGTGAGGGTCAGGCTTCGGGGAAGGGTTAGGGTTAGGGTTCGGGCTAGGGTTAGGGTTAGGGGACGGGGACGGTTTAGGGTCCAGGTGAGGGTACGACAACGCTTTAGGGGGAGCGTACCTGTGAGGGCGCGGCTTAGTGTCAGCGTACGGGTTAGGATTATGGGACGGGTGAGGGTCAGGCTTCGGGGAAGGGTTAGGGTTAGGGTTCGGGCTAGGGTTAGGGTTAGGGGACGTGGACGGTTTAGGGTCCAGGTGAGTGTACGATAATGCTTTAGGGGGAGCGTACGTGTGAGGGCATGGGTTAGTGTCAGCGTACGTGTTAGGATTAGGGGACGTGTGAAGGTCTGGCTTCGGGGAAGGGTTAGGTTTAGGGTTCGGGCTAGGGTTAGGGTTAGGGGACGGGGACGTTTTAGGGTCCAGGTGAGGGTACGACAACGGTTTAGGGGGAGCGTACGTGTGAGGGCACGGCTTAGTGTCAGCGTACGGGTTAGGATTAGGGGACGGGTGAGGGTCAGGCTTCGGGGAAGTGTTAGGGTTAGGGTTCGGGCCAGGGTTAGCGTTAGGAGACGGGGACGGTTTAGGGTCCAGGTGAGGGTACGACAACGGTTTAGGGGGAGCGTACGTGTGAGGGCGCGGCTTAGTGTCAGCGTACGGGTTAGGATTAGGGGACGGGTGAGGGTCAGGCTTCGGGGAAGGGTTAGGGTTAGGGTTCGGGCTAGGGTTAGGGTTAGGGTTCGGGGACGGTTTAGGGTCCAGGTGAGGGTACGACAACGCTTTAGGGGGAGCGTACGTGTGAGGGCGCGGGTTAGTGTCAGCGTACGGGTTAGGATTAGGGGACGGGTGAGGGTCAGGCTTCGGGGAAGGGTTAGGGTTAGCGTTAGGGCTAGGGTTAGGCTTAGGGGACGGGGACGGTTTAGGGTCCAGGTGAGGGTACGACAACGCTTTAGGGGGAGCGTACGTGTGAGGGCGCGGGTTCGTGTCAGCGTACGGGTTAGGATTAGGGGACGGGTGAGGGTCAGGATTCGGGGAAGTGTTAGGGTTAGGGTTCGGCCAGGGTTAGCGTTAGGGGACGGGGACGGTTTAGGGTCCATGTGAGTGTACGACAACGCTTTAGGGGGAGCGTACGTGTGAGGGCGCGTGTTAGTGTCAGCGTACGGGTTAGGATTAGGGGACGGGTGAGGGTCAGTCTTCGGGGAAGGGTTAGGGTTAGGGTTCGGGCTAGGGTTAAGGTTAGGGGACGGGGACGGTTTAGGGTCCAGGTGAGGGTACGACAACGCTTTAGGGGGAGCGTACGTGTGAGGGCGTGGCTTAGTGTCAGCGTACGGCTTAGGATTAGGGGACGGGTGAGGGTCAGGTTTCGGGGAAGGGTTAGGGTTAGGGTTCGGGCTAGGGTTAGGGTTAGGGGACGGGGACGTTTTAGGGTCCAGGTGAGGGTACGACAACGGTTTAGGGGGAGCGTACGTGTGAGGGCGCGGGTTAGTGTCAGCGTACGGGTTAGGATTAGGGGACGGGTGAGGGTCAGGCTTCGGGGAAGGGTTAGGGTTAGGGTGCGGGCCAGGGTTAGCGTTAGGAGACGGGGACGGTTTAGGGTCCAGGTGAGGGTACGACAACGGTTTAGGGGGAGCGTACGTGTGAGGGCGCGGCTTAGTGTCAGCGTACGGGTTAGGATTAGGGGACGGGTGAGGGTCAGGCTTCGGGGAAGGGTTAGGGTTAGGGTTCGGGCTAGGGTTAGGGTTAGGGTTCGGGGACGGTTTAGGGTCCAGGTGAGGGTACGACAACGCTTTAGGGGGAGCGTACGTGTGAGGGCGCGGGTTAGTGTCAGCGTACGGGTTAGGATTAGGGGACGGGTGAGGGTCAGGCTTCGGGGAAGGGTTAGGGTTAGCGTTAGGGCTAGGGTTAGGGTTAGGGGACGGGGACGGTTTAGGGTCCAGGTGAGGGTACGACAACGCCTTAGAGGGAGCGTACGTGTGAGGGCGCGGGTTAGTGTCAGCGTACGGGTTAGGATTAGGGGACGGGTGAGGGTCAGGCTTCGGGGAAGGATTAGGGTTAGGGTTCGGGCTAGGGTTAGGGTTAGGGGACGGGGACGGTTTAGGGTCCAGGTGAGGGTACGACAACGGTTTAGGGGGAGCGTACGTGTGAGGGCGCGGCTTAGTGTCAGCGTACGGGTTAGGAGTAGGGGACGGGGAGGGTCAGGCTTCGGGGAAGGGTTAGGGTTAGGGTTCGGACTAGGGTTAGGGTTAGGGGACTGGGACGGTTTAGGGTCCAGGTGAGGGTACGACAACGCTGTAGGGGGAGCGTACGTGTGAGGGCGCGGGTTAGTGTCAGCGACGGGTTAGGATTAGGGGACGGGTGAGGGTCAGGCTTCGGGGAAGGGTTAGGGTTAGGGTTCGGGCTAGGGTTAGGGTTAGGGGACGGGGACGGTTTAGGGTCCAGGTGAGGGTACGACAACGCTTTAGGGGGAGCGTACCTGTGAGGGCGCGGCTTAGTGTCAGCGTACGGGTTAGGATTATGGGACGGGTGAGGGTCAGGCTTCGGGGAAGGGTTAGGGTTAGGGTTCGGGCTAGGGTTAGGGTTAGGGGACGTGGACGGTTTAGGGTCCAGGTGAGTGTACGATAACGCTTTAGGGGGAGCGTACGTGTGAGGGCATGGGTTAGTGTCAGCGTACGTGTTAGGATTAGGGGACGTGTGAAGGTCTGGCTTCGGGGAAGGGTTAGGTTTAGGGTTCGGGCTAGGGTTAGGGTTAGGGGACGGGGACGTTTTAGGGTCCAGGTGAGGGTACGACAACGGTTTAGGGGGAGCGTACGTGTGAGGGCACGGCTTAGTGTCAGCGTACGGGTTAGGATTAGGGGACGGGTGAGGGTCAGGCTTCGGGGAAGTGTTAGGGTTAGGGTTCGGCCAGGGTTAGCGTTAGGAGACGGGGACGGTTTAGGGTCCAGGTGAGGGTACGACAACGCTTTAGGGGGAGCGTACGTGTGAGGGCGCGGGTTAGTGTCAGCGTACGGGTTAGGATTAGGGGACGGGTGAGGGTCAGGCTTCGGGGAAGGGTTAGGGTTAGGGTTCGGGCCAGGGTTAGCGTTAGGAGACGGGGACGGTTTAGGGTCCAGGTGAGGGTACGACAACGGTTTAGGGGGAGCGTACGTGTGAGGGCGCGGCTTAGTTTCAGCGTACGGGTTAGGATTAGGGGACGGGTGAGGGTCAGGCTTCGGGGAAGGGTTAGGGTTAGGGTTCGGGCTAGGGTTAGGGTTAGGGGTCGGGGACGATTTAGGGTCCAGGTGAGGGTACGACAACGCTTTAGGGGGAGCGTACGTGTGAGGGCGCGGGTTAGTGTCAGCGTACGTGTTAGGATTAGGGGACGGGTGAGGGTCAGGCTTCGGGGAAGGGTTAGGGTTAGCGTTAGGGCTAGGGTTAGGGTTAGGGGACGGGGACGGTTTAGGGTCCAGGTGAGGGTACGACAACGCCTTAGAGGGAGCGTACGTGTGAGGGCGCGGGTTAGTGTCAGCGTACGGGTTAGGATTAGGGGACGGGTGAGGGTCAGGCTTCGGGGAAGGATTAGGGTTAGGGTTCGGGCTAGGGTTAGGGTTAGGGGACGGGGACGGTTTAGGGTCCAGGTGAGGGTACGACAACGGTTTAGGGGGAGCGTACGTGTGAGGGCGCGGCTTAGTGTCAGCGTACGGGTTAGGAGTAGGGGACGGGGAGGGTCAGGCTTCAGGGAAGGGTTAGGGTTAGGGTTCGGGCTAGGGTTAGGGTTAGGGGACTGGGACGGTTTAGGGTCCAGGTGAGGGTACGACAACGCTGTAGGGGGAGCGTACGTGTGAGGGCGCGGGTTCGTGTCAGCGACGGGTTAGGATTAGGGGACGGGTGAGGGTCAGGCTTCGGGGAAGGTTTAGGGTTAGGGTTCGGGCTAGGGTTAGGGTTAGGGGACGGGGACGGTTTAGGGTCCAGGTGAGTGTACGACAACGCTTTAGGGGGAGCGTACATGTGAGGGCGCGGCTTAGTGTCAGCGTACGGGTTAGGATTAGGGGACGGGTGAGGGTCAGGCTTCGGGGAAGGGTTAGGGTTAGGGTTCGGGCTAGGGTTAGGGTTAGGGGACGTGGACGGTTTAGGGTCCAGGTGAGGGTACGACAACGCTTTAGGGGGAGCGTACGTGTGAGAGCGCGGCTTAGTGTCAGCGTATGGGTTAGGATTAGGGGACGGGTGAGGGTCAGGCTTCGGGGAAGGGTTAGGGTTAGGGTTCGGGCTAGGGTTAGGGTTAGGGGACGGGGACGGTTTAGGGTCCAGGTGAGGGTACGACAACGCTTTAGGAGGAGCGTACGTGTGAGGGCGCGGTTTAGTGTCAGCGTACGGGTTAGGATTAGGGGACGGGTGAGGGTCAGGCTTCGGGGAAGTGTTAGGGTTAGGTTTCGGGCTAGGGTTAGGGTTTGGGAACGGGGACGGTTTAGGGTCCAGGTGAGGGTACGACAACGCTGTAGGGGGAGCGTACGTGTGAGGGCGCGGCTTAGTGTCAGCGTACGGGTTAGGATTAGGGGACGGGTGAGGGTCAGGCTTCGGGGAAGGGTTAGGGTTAGGGTTCGGGCTAGGTTTAGGGTTAGGGGACGGGGACGGTTTAGGGTCCAGGTGAGGGTACGACAACGCTTTAGGGGGATCGTCCGTGTGAGGGCGCGGGTTAGTGTCAGCGTACGGGTTAGGATTAGGGGACGGGTGAGGGTCAGGCTTCGGGGAAGGGTTAGGGTTAGGGTTCGGGCTAGGGTTACGGTTAGGGGACGGGGACGGTTTAGGGTCCAGGTGAGGGTACGACAACGCTGTAGGGGGAGCGTACGTGTGAGGGCGCGGGTTAGTGTCAGCGTACGGGTTAGGATTAGGGGACGGCTGAGTGTCAGGCTTCGGGGAAGGGTTAGGGTTAGGGTTCGGGCTAGGGTTAGGGTTAGGGGACGGGGACGGTTTAGGGTCCAGGTGAGGGTACGACAACGCTTTAGGGGGAGCGTACGTGTGAGGGCGCGGGTTCGTGTCAGCGTACGGGTTAGGTTTAGGGGACGGGTGAGGGTCAGGCTTCGGGGAAGGGTTAGGGTTAGGGTTTGGGCTAGGGTTAGGGTTAGGGGACGGGGACGGTTTAGGGTCCAGGTGAGGGCCCGACAACGGTTTAGGGGGAGCGTACGTGTGAGGGCGCGGCTTAGTGTCAGCGTACGGGTTAGGATTAGGGGACGGGTGAGGGTCAGGCTCCGGGGAAGGGTTAGGGTTAGGGTTCGGCCAGGGTTAGCGTTAGGGGACGGGGACGGTTTAGGGTCCAGGTGAGGGTACGACAACGCTTTAGGGGGAGCGAACGTGTGAGGGCGCGTGTTAGTGTCAGCGTACGGGTTAGGATTAGGGGCCGGGTGAGGGTCAGGCTTCGGGGAAGGGTTAGGTTTAGGGTTCGGGCTAGGGTTAGGGTTAGGGGACGGGGACGGTTTAGGGTCCAGGTGAGGGTACGACAACGCTTTAGGGGGAGCGTACGTGTGAGGGCGCGGGTTAGTGTCAGCGTACGGGTTAGGATTAGGGGACGGGTGAGGGTCAGGCTTCGGGGAAGGGTTAGGGTTAGGGTTCGGGCTAGGGTTAGGGTTAGGGGACGGGGACGGTTTAGGGTCCAGGTGAGGGTACGACAACGCTTTAGGGGGAGCGTACGTGTGAGGGCGCGGGTTCGTGTCAGCGTACGGGTTAGGATTAGGGGACGGGTGAGGGTCAGGATTCGGGGAAGTGTTAGGGTTAGGGTTCGGCCAGGGTTAGCGTTAGGGGACGGGGACGGTTTAGGGTCCATGTGAGGGTACGACAACGCTTTAGGGGGAGAGAACGTCTGAGGGCGCGTGTTAGTGTCAGCGTACGGGTTAGGATTAGGGGACGGGTGAGGGTCAGTCTTCGGTGAAGGGTTAGGGTTAGGGTTCGGGCTAGGGTTAAGGTTAGGGGACGGGGACGGTTTAGGGTCCAGGTGAGGGTACGACAACGCTTTAGGGGGAGCGTACGTGTGAGGGCGTGGCTTAGTGTCAGCGTACGGCTTAGGATTAGGGGACGGGTGAGGGTCAGGTTTCGGGGAAGGGTTAGGGTTAGGGTTCGGGCTAGGGTTAGGGTTAGGGGACGGGGACGTTTTAGGGTCCAGGTGAGGGTACGACAACGGTTTAGGGGGAGCGTACGTGTGAGGGCGCGGGTTAGTGTCAGCGTACGGGTTAGGATTAGGGGACGGGTGAGGGTCAGGCTTCGGGGAAGTGTTAGGGTTAGGGTTCGGGCCAGGGTTAGCGTTAGGAGACGGGGACGGTTTAGGGTCCAGGTGAGGGTACGACAACGGTTTAGGGGGAGCGTACGTGTGAGGGCGCGGCTTAGTGTCAGCGTACGGGTTAGGATTAGGGGACGGGTGAGGGTCAGGCTTCGGGGAAGGGTTAGGGTTAGGGTTCGGGCTAGGGTTAGGGTTAGGGTTCGGGGACGGTTTAGGGTCCAGGTGAGGGTACGACAACGCTTTAGGGGGAGCGTACGTGTGAGGGCGCGGGTTAGTGTCAGCGTACGGGTTAGGATTAGGGGACGGGTGAGGGTCAGGCTTCGGGGAAGGGTTAGGGTTAGCGTTAGGGCTAGGGTTAGGCTTAGGGGACGGGGACGGTTTAGGGTCCAGGTGAGGGTACGACAACGCTTTAGGGGGAGCGTACGTGTGAGGGCGCGGGTTCGTGTCAGCGTACGGGTTAGGATTAGGGGACGGGTGAGGGTCAGGATTCGGGGAAGTGTTAGGGTTAGGGTTCGGCCAGGGTTAGCGTTAGGGGACGGGGACGGTTTAGGGTCCATGTGAGTGTACGACAACGCTTTAGGGGGAGCGTACGTGTGAGGGCGCGTGTTAGTGTCAGCGTACGGGTTAGGATTAGGGGACGGGTGAGGGTCAGTCTTCGGGGAAGGGTTAGGGTTAGGGTTCGGGCTAGGGTTAAGGTTAGGGGACGGGGACGGTTTAGGGTCCAGGTGAGGGTACGACAACGCTTTAGGGGGAGCGTACGTGTGAGGGCGTGGCTTAGTGTCAGCGTACGGCTTAGGATTAGGGGACGGGTGAGGGTCAGGTTTCGGGGAAGGGTTAGGGTTAGGGTTCGGGCTAGGGTTAGGGTTAGGGGACGGGGACGTTTTAGGGTCCAGGTGAGGGTACGACAACGGTTTAGGGGGAGCGTACGTGTGAGGGCGCGGGTTAGTGTCAGCGTACGGGTTAGGATTAGGGGACGGGTGAGGGTCAGGCTTCGGGGAAGGGTTAGGGTTAGGGTGCGGGCCAGGGTTAGCGTTAGGAGACGGGGACGGTTTAGGGTCCAGGTGAGGGTACGACAACGGTTTAGGGGGAGCGTACGTGTGAGGGCGCGGCTTAGTGTCAGCGTACGGGTTAGGATTAGGGGACGGGTGAGGGTCAGGCTTCGGGGAAGGGTTAGGGTTAGGGTTCGGGCTAGGGTTAGGGTTAGGGTTCGGGGACGGTTTAGGGTCCAGGTGAGGGTACGACAACGCTTTAGGGGGAGCGTACGTGTGAGGGCGCGGGTTAGTGTCAGCGTACGGGTTAGGATTAGGGGACGGGTGAGGGTCAGGCTTCGGGGAAGGGTTAGGGTTAGCGTTAGGGCTAGGGTTAGGGTTAGGGGACGGGGACGGTTTAGGGTCCAGGTGAGGGTACGACAACGCCTTAGAGGGAGCGTACGTGTGAGGGCGCGGGTTAGTGTCAGCGTACGGGTTAGGATTAGGGGACGGGTGAGGGTCAGGCTTCGGGGAAGGATTAGGGTTAGGGTTCGGGCTAGGGTTAGGGTTAGGGGACGGGGACGGTTTAGGGTCCAGGTGAGGGTACGACAACGGTTTAGGGGGAGCGTACGTGTGAGGGCGCGGCTTAGTGTCAGCGTACGGGTTAGGAGTAGGGGACGGGGAGGGTCAGGCTTCGGGGAAGGGTTAGGGTTAGGGTTCGGACTAGGGTTAGGGTTAGGGGACTGGGACGGTTTAGGGTCCAGGTGAGGGTACGACAACGCTGTAGGGGGAGCGTACGTGTGAGGGCGCGGGTTAGTGTCAGCGACGGGTTAGGATTAGGGGACGGGTGAGGGTCAGGCTTCGGGGAAGGGTTAGGGTTAGGGTTCGGGCTAGGGTTAGGGTTAGGGGACGGGGACGGTTTAGGGTCCAGGTGAGGGTACGACAACGCTTTAGGGGGAGCGTACCTGTGAGGGCGCGGCTTAGTGTCAGCGTACGGGTTAGGATTATGGGACGGGTGAGGGTCAGGCTTCGGGGAAGGGTTAGGGTTAGGGTTCGGGCTAGGGTTAGGGTTAGGGGACGTGGACGGTTTAGGGTCCAGGTGAGTGTACGATAACGCTTTAGGGGGAGCGTACGTGTGAGGGCATGGGTTAGTGTCAGCGTACGTGTTAGGATTAGGGGACGTGTGAAGGTCTGGCTTCGGGGAAGGGTTAGGTTTAGGGTTCGGGCTAGGGTTAGGGTTAGGGGACGGGGACGGTTTAGGGTCCAGGTGAGGGTACAACAACGCTTTAGGGGGAGCGTACGTGTGAGAGCGTGGCTTAGTGTCAGCGTACGGCTTAGGATTAGGGGACGGGTGAGGGTCAGGCTTCGGGGAAGGGTTAGGGTTAGGGTTCGGGCTAGGGTTAGGGTTAGGGGACGGGGACGTTTTAGGGTCCAGGTGAGGGTACGACAACGGTTTAGGGGGAGCGTACGTGTGAGGGCACGGCTTAGTGTCAGCGTACGGGTTAGGATTAGGGGACGGGTGAGGGTCAGGCTTCGGGGAAGTGTTAGGGTTAGGGTTCGGCCAGGGTTAGCGTTAGGAGACGGGGACGGTTTAGGGTCCAGGTGAGGGTACGACAACGCTTTAGGGGGAGCGTACGTGTGAGGGCGCGGGTTAGTGTCAGCGTACGGGTTAGGATTAGGGGACGGGTGAGGGTCAGGCTTCGGGGAAGGGTTAGGGTTAGGGTTCGGGCTAGGGTTAGGGTTAGGGGTCGGGGACGGTTTAGGGTCCAGGTGAGGGTACGACAACGCTTTAGGGGGAGCGCACGTGTGAGGGCGCGGGTTAGTGTCAGCGTACGGGTTAGGATTAGGGGACGGGTGAGGGTCAGGCTTCGGGGAAGGGTTAGGGTTAGGGTTCGGGCTAGGGTTAGGGTTAGGACACGGGGACGGTTTAGGGTCCAGGTGAGGGTACGACAACGCTTTAGGGGGAGCGTACGTGTGAGGGCGCGGGTTAGTGTCAGCGTACGGGTTAGGATTAGGGGACGGGTGAGGGTCAGGCTTCGGGGAAGGGTTAGGGTTAGGGTTCGGGCTAGGGTTAGGGTTAGGAAACGGGGACGGTTTAGGGTCAAGGTGATGGTACGAGAACGCTTTAGGGGGAGCGTACGTGTGAGGGCACGGGTTAGTGTCAGCGTACGGGTTAGGATTAGGGGACGGGTGAGGGTCAGGCTTCGGGGAAGGGTTAGGGTTCGGGCTAGGGTTAGGGTTAGGGGACGGGGACGGTTTAGGGTCCAGGTGAGGGTACCACAACGCTGTAGGGGGAGCGTATGTGTGAGGGAGCGGGTTAGTGTCAGCGTACGGGTTAGGATTAGGGGACGGGTGAGGGTCAGGCTTCGGGGAAGGGTTAGGGTTAGGGTTCGGGCTAGGGTTAGGGTTAGGGGACGGGGACGGTTTAGGGTCCAGGTGAGGGCCCGACAACGGTTTAGGGGGAGCGTACGTGTGAGGGCGCGGGTTAGTGTCAGCGTACGGGTTAGGATTAGGGGACGGGTGAGGGTCAGACTTCGGGGAAGGGTTAGGGTTAGGGTTCGGCCAGGGTTAGCGTTAGGGGACGGGGACGGTTTAGGGTCCAGGTGAGGGTACGACAACGCTTTAGGGGGAGCGAACGTGTGAGGGCGCCTGTTAGTGTCAGCGTACGGGTTAGGATTCGGGGACGGGTGAGGGTCAGTCTTCGGGGAAGGGTTAGGTTTAGGGTTCGGGCTAGGGTTAGGGTTAGGGGACGGGGACGGTTTAGGGTCCAGGTGAGGGTACGACAATGCTTTAGGGGGAGCGTACGTGTGAGGGCGCGGGTTAGTGTCAGCGTACGGGTTAGGATTAGGGGACGGGTGAGGGTCAGGCTTCGGGGAAGGGTTAGGCTTTGGGCTAGGGTTAGGGTTAGGGGACGGGGACGGTTTAGGGTCCAGGTGAGGGTACGACAACGCTGTAGGGGGAGCGTACGTGTGAGGGCGCGGGTTAGTGTCAGCGTACGGGTTAGGATTAGGGGACGGGTGAGGGTCAGGCTTCGGGGAAGGGTTAAGTTTAGGGTTCGGGCTAGGGTTAGGGTTAGGGGACGGGGACGGTTTAGGGTCCAGGTGAGGGTACGACAACGCTTTAGGGGGAGAGTACGTGTGAGGGCGTGGGTTAGTGTCAGCGTACGTGTTAGGATTAGGGGACGGGTGAAGGTCTGGCTTCGGGGAAGGGTTAGGGTAAGGGTTCGGGCTAGGGTTAGGGTTAGGGGACGGGGACGGTTTAGGGTCCAGGTGAGGGTACGACAACGCTTTAGGGGGAGCGTACGTGTGAGGGCGTGGCTTAGTGTCAGCGTACGGCTTAGGATTAGGGGACGGGTGAGGGTCAGGCTTCGGGGAAGGGTTAGGGTTAGGGTTCGGGCTAGGGTTAGGGTTAGGGGACGGGGACATTTTAGGGTCCAGGTGAGGGTACGACAACGGTTTAGGGGGAGCGTACGTGTGAGGGCACAGCTTAGTGTCAGCGTACGGGTTAGGATTAGGGGACGGGTGAGGGTCAGGCTTCGGGGAAGGGTTAGGGTTAGGGTTCGGCCAGGGTTAGCGTTAGGAGACGGGGACGGTTTAGGGTCCAGGTGAGGGTACGACAACGCTTTAGGGGGAGCGTACGTGTGAGGGCGCGGGTTAGTGTCAGCGTACGGGTTAGGATTAGGGGACGGGTGAGGGTCAGGCTTCGGGGAAGGGTTAGGGTTAGGGTTCGGGCTAGGGTTAGGGTTAGGGGTCGGGGACGGTTTAGGGTCCAGGTGAGGGTACGACAACGCTTTAGGGGGAGCGCACGTGTGAGGGCGCGGGTTAGTGTCAGCGTACGGGTTAGGATTAGGGGACGGGTGAGGGTCAGGCTTCGGGGAAGGGTTAGGGTTAGGGTTCGGGCTAGGGTTAGGGTTAGGACACGGGGACGGTTTAGGGTCCAGGTGAGGGTACGACAACGCTTTAGGGGGAGCGTACGTGTGAGGGCGCGGGTTAGTGTCAGCGTACGGGTTAGGATTAGGGGACGGGTGAGGGTCAGGCTTCGGGGAAGGGTTAGGGTTAGGGTTCGGGCTAGGGTTAGGGTTAGGAAACGGGGACGGTTTAGGGTCAAGGTGATGGTACGAGAACGCTTTAGGGGGAGCGTACGTGTGAGGGCACGGGTTAGTGTCAGCGTACGGGTTAGGATTAGGGGACGGGTGAGGGTCAGGCTTCGGGAAAGGGTTAGGGTTCGGGCTAGGGTTAGGGTTAGGGGACGGAGACGGTTTAGGGTCCAGGTGAGGGTACGACAACGCTGTAGGGGGAGCGTACGTGTGAGGGCGCGGGTTAGTGTCAGCGTACGGGTTAGGATTAGGGGACGGGTGAGGGTCAGGCTTCGGGGAAGGGTTAGGGTTAGGGTTCGGGCTAGGGTTAGGGTTAGGGGACGGGGACGGTTTAGGGTCCAGGTGAGGGTACGACAACGCTGTAGGGGGAGCGTACATGTGAGGGCGCGGGTTAGTGTAAGCGTACGGGTTAGGATTAGGGGACGGGTGAGGGTCAGGCTTTGGGGAAGTGTTAGGGTTAGGGTTCGGGCTAGGGCTAGGGTTAGGGGACGGGGACGGTTTAGGGTCCAGTTGAGGGTACGACAACGCTTTAGGGGGAGCGTACGTGTGAGGGCGTGGCTTAGTGTCAGCGTACGGCTTAGGATTAGGGGACGGGTGAGGGTCAGGTTTCGGGGAAGGGTTAGGGTTAGGGTTCGGGCTAGGGTTAGGGTTAGGGGACGGGGACGTTTTAGGGTCCAGGTGAGGGTACGACAACGGTTTAGGGGGAGCGTACGTGTGAGGGCGCGGGTTAGTGTCAGCGTACGGGTTAGGATTAGGGGACGGGTGAGGGTCAGGCTTCGGGGAAGGGTTAGGGTTAGGGTGCGGGCCAGGGTTAGCGTTAGGAGACGGGGACGGTTTAGGGTCCAGGTGAGGGTACGACAACGGTTTAGGGGGAGCGTACGTGTGAGGGCGCGGCTTAGTGTCAGCGTACGGGTTAGGATTAGGGGACGGGTGAGGGTCAGGCTTCGGGGAAGGGTTAGGGTTAGGGTTCGGGCTAGGGTTAGGGTTAGGGTTCGGGGACGGTTTAGGGTCCAGGTGAGGGTACGACAACGCTTTAGGGGGAGCGTACGTGTGAGGGCGCGGGTTAGTGTCAGCGTACGGGTTAGGATTAGGGGACGGGTGAGGGTCAGGCTTCGGGGAAGGGTTAGGGTTAGCGTTAGGGCTAGGGTTAGGGTTAGGGGACGGGGACGGTTTAGGGTCCAGGTGAGGGTACGACAACGCCTTAGAGGGAGCGTACGTGTGAGGGCGCGGGTTAGTGTCAGCGTACGGGTTAGGATTAGGGGACGGGTGAGGGTCAGGCTTCGGGGAAGGATTAGGGTTAGGGTTCGGGCTAGGGTTAGGGTTAGGGGACGGGGACGGTTTAGGGTCCAGGTGAGGGTACGACAACGGTTTAGGGGGAGCGTACGTGTGAGGGCGCGGCTTAGTGTCAGCGTACGGGTTAGGAGTAGGGGACGGGGAGGGTCAGGCTTCGGGGAAGGGTTAGGGTTAGGGTTCGGACTAGGGTTAGGGTTAGGGGACTGGGACGGTTTAGGGTCCAGGTGAGGGTACGACAACGCTGTAGGGGGAGCGTACGTGTGAGGGCGCGGGTTAGTGTCAGCGACGGGTTAGGATTAGGGGACGGGTGAGGGTCAGGCTTCGGGGAAGGGTTAGGGTTAGGGTTCGGGCTAGGGTTAGGGTTAGGGGACGGGGACGGTTTAGGGTCCAGGTGAGGGTACGACAACGCTTTAGGGAGAGCGTACCTGTGAGGGCGCGGCTTAGTGTCAGCGTACGGGTTAGGATTATGGGACGGGTGAGGGTCAGGCTTCGGGGAAGGGTTAGGGTTAGGGTTCGGGCTAGGGTTAGGGTTAGGGGACGTGGACGGTTTAGGGTCCAGGTGAGTGTACGATAACGCTTTAGGGGGAGCGTACGTGTGAGGGCATGGGTTAGTGTCAGCGTACGTGTTAGGATTAGGGGACGTGTGAAGGTCTGGCTTCGGGGAAGGGTTAGGTTTAGGGTTCGGGCTAGGGTTAGGGTTAGGGGACGGGGACGGTTTAGGGTCCAGGTGAGGGTACAACAACGCTTTAGGGGGAGCGTACGTGTGAGAGCGTGGCTTAGTGTCAGCGTACGGCTTAGGATTAGGGGACGGGTGAGGGTCAGGCTTCGGGGAAGGGTTAGGGTTAGGGTTCGGGCTAGGGTTAGGGTTAGGGGACGGGGACGTTTTAGGGTCCAGGTGAGGGTACGACAACGGTTTAGGGGGAGCGTACGTGTGAGGGCACGGCTTAGTGTCAGCGTACGGGTTAGGATTAGGGGACGGGTGAGGGTCAGGCTTCGGGGAAGTGTTAGGGTTAGGGTTCGGCCAGGGTTAGCGTTAGGAGACGGGGACGGTTTAGGGTCCAGGTGAGGGTACGACAACGCTTTAGGGGGAGCGTACGTGTGAGGGCGCGGGTTAGTGTCAGCGTACGGGTTAGGATTAGGGGACGGGTGAGGGTCAGGCTTCGGGGAAGGGTTAGGGTTAGGGTTCGGGCTAGGGTTAGGGTTAGGGGTCGGGGACGGTTTAGGGTCCAGGTGAGGGTACGACAACGCTTTAGGGGGAGCGCACGTGTGAGGGCGCGGGTTAGTGTCAGCGTACGGGTTAGGATTAGGGGACGGGTGAGGGTCAGGCTTCGGGGAAGGGTTAGGGTTAGGGTTCGGGCTAGGGTTAGGGTTAGGACACGGGGACGGTTTAGGGTCCAGGTGAGGGTACGACAACGCTTTAGGGGGAGCGTACGTGTGAGGGCGCGGGTTAGTGTCAGCGTACGGGTTAGGATTAGGGGACGGGTGAGGGTCAGGCTTCGGGGAAGGGTTAGGGTTAGGGTTCGGGCTAGGGTTAGGGTTAGGAAACGGGGACGGTTTAGGGTCAAGGTGATGGTACGAGAACGCTTTAGGGGGAGCGTACGTGTGAGGGCACGGGTTAGTGTCAGCGTACGGGTTAGGATTAGGGGACGGGTGAGGGTCAGGCTTCGGGGAAGGGTTAGGGTTCGGGCTAGGGTTAGGGTTAGGGGACGGGGACGGTTTAGGGTCCAGGTGAGGGTACCACAACGCTGTAGGGGGAGCGTATGTGTGAGGGAGCGGGTTAGTGTCAGCGTACGGGTTAGGATTAGGGGACGGGTGAGGGTCAGGCTTCGGGGAAGGGTTAGGGTTAGGGTTCGGGCTAGGGTTAGGGTTAGGGGACGGGGACGGTTTAGGGTCCAGGTGAGGGTACGACAACGCTGTAGGGGGAGCGTACGTGTGAGGGCGCGGGTTAGTGTCAGCGTACGGGTTAGGATTAGGGGACGGGTGAGGGTCAGGCTTTGGGGAAGTGTTAGGGTTAGGGTTCGGGCTAGGGCTAGGGTTAGGGGACGGGGACGGTTTAGGGTCCAGGTGAGGGTACGACAACGCTTTAGGGGGAGCGTACGTGTGAGGGCGCGGGTTCGTGTCAGCGTACGGGTTAGGATTAGGGGACGGGTGAGGGTCAGGCTTCGGGGAAGGGTTAGGGTTAGGGTTCGGGCTAGGGTTAGGTTTAGGGGACGGGGACGGTTTAGGGTCCAGGTGAGGGCCCGACAACGGTTTAGGGGGAGCGTACGTGTGAGGGCGCGGGTTAGTGTCAGCGTACGGGTTAGGATTAGGGGACGGGTGAGGGTCAGACTTCGGGGAAGGGTTAGGGTTAGGGTTCGGCCAGGGTTAGCGTTAGGGGACGGGGACGGTTTAGGGTCCAGGTGAGGGTACGACAACGCTTTAGGGGGAGCGAACGTGTGAGGGCGCCTGTTAGTGTCAGCGTACGGGTTAGGATTCGGGGACGGGTGAGGGTCAGTCTTCGGGGAAGGGTTAGGTTTAGGGTTCGGGCTAGGGTTAGGGTTAGGGGACGGGGACGGTTTAGGGTCCAGGTGAGGGTACGACAATGCTTTAGGGGGAGCGTACGTGTGAGGGCGCGGGTTAGTGTCAGCGTACGGGTTAGGATTAGGGGACGGGTGAGGGTCAGGCTTCGGGGAAGGGTTAGGCTTTGGGCTAGGGTTAGGGTTAGGGGACGGGGACGGTTTAGGGTCCAGGTGAGGGTACGACAACGCTGTAGGGGGAGCGTACGTGTGAGGGCGCGGGTTAGTGTCAGCGTACGGGTTAGGATTAGGGGACGGGTGAGGGTCAGGCTTCGGGGAAGGGTTAAGTTTAGGGTTCGGGCTAGGGTTAGGGTTAGGGGACGGGGACGGTTTAGGGTCCAGGTGAGGGTACGACAACGCTTTAGGGGGAGAGTACGTGTGAGGGCGTGGGTTAGTGTCAGCGTACGTGTTAGGATTAGGGGACGGGTGAAGGTCTGGCTTCGGGGAAGGGTTAGGGTAAGGGTTCGGGCTAGGGTTAGGGTTAGGGGACGGGGACGGTTTAGGGTCCAGGTGAGGGTACGACAACGCTTTAGGGGGAGCGTACGTGTGAGGGCGTGGCTTAGTGTCAGCGTACGGCTTAGGATTAGGGGACGGGTGAGGGTCAGGCTTCGGGGAAGGGTTAGGGTTAGGGTTCGGGCTAGGGTTAGGGTTAGGGGACGGGGACATTTTAGGGTCCAGGTGAGGGTACGACAACGGTTTAGGGGGAGCGTACGTGTGAGGGCACAGCTTAGTGTCAGCGTACGGGTTAGGATTAGGGGACGGGTGAGGGTCAGGCTTCGGGGAAGGGTTAGGGTTAGGGTTCGGCCAGGGTTAGCGTTAGGAGACGGGGACGGTTTAGGGTCCAGGTGAGGGTACGACAACGCTTTAGGGGGAGCGTACGTGTGAGGGCGCGGGTTAGTGTCAGCGTACGGGTTAGGATTAGGGGACGGGTGAGGGTCAGGCTTCGGGGAAGGGTTAGGGTTAGGGTTCGGGCTAGGGTTAGGGTTAGGGGTCGGGGACGGTTTAGGGTCCAGGTGAGGGTACGACAACGCTTTAGGGGGAGCGCACGTGTGAGGGCGCGGGTTAGTGTCAGCGTACGGGTTAGGATTAGGGGACGGGTGAGGGTCAGGCTTCGGGGAAGGGTTAGGGTTAGGGTTCGGGCTAGGGTTAGGGTTAGGACACGGGGACGGTTTAGGGTCCAGGTGAGGGTACGACAACGCTTTAGGGGGAGCGTACGTGTGAGGGCGCGGGTTAGTGTCAGCGTACGGGTTAGGATTAGGGGACGGGTGAGGGTCAGGCTTCGGGGAAGGGTTAGGGTTAGGGTTCGGGCTAGGGTTAGGGTTAGGAAACGGGGACGGTTTAGGGTCAAGGTGATGGTACGAGAACGCTTTAGGGGGAGCGTACGTGTGAGGGCACGGGTTAGTGTCAGCGTACGGGTTAGGATTAGGGGACGGGTGAGGGTCAGGCTTCGGGAAAGGGTTAGGGTTCGGGCAAGGGTTAGGGTTAGGGGACGGAGACGGTTTAGGGTCCAGGTGAGGGTACGACAACGCTGTAGGGGGAGCGTACGTGTGAGGGCGCGGGTTAGTGTCAGCGTACGGGTTAGGATTAGGGGACGGGTGAGGGTCAGGCTTCGGGGAAGGGTTAGGGTTAGGGTTCGGGCTAGGGTTAGGGTTAGGGGACGGGGACGGTTTAGGGTCCAGGTGAGGGTACGACAACGCTGTAGGGGGAGCGTACATGTGAGGGCGCGGGTTAGTGTAAGCGTACGGGTTAGGATTAGGGGACGGGTGAGGGTCAGGCTTTGGGGAAGTGTTAGGGTTAGGGTTCGGGCTAGGGCTAGGGTTAGGGGACGGGGACGGTTTAGGGTCCAGGTGAGGGTACGACAACGCTTTAGGGGGAGCGTACGTGTGAGGGCGCGGGTTCGTGTCAGCGTACGGGTTAGGATAAGGGGACGGGTGAGGGTCAGCTTCGGGGAAGGGTTAGGGTTAGGGTTCGGGCTAGGGTTAGGGTTAGGGGACGGGGACGGTTTAGGGTCCAGGTGAGGGCCCGACAACGGTTTAGGGGGAGCGTACGTGTGAGGGCGCGGGTTAGTGTCAGCGTACGGGTTAGGATTAGGGGACGGGTGAGGGTCAGGCTTCGGGGAAGGGTTAGGGTTAGGGTTCGGCCAGGGTTAGCGTTAGGGGACGGGGACGGTTTCGGGTACAGGTGAGGGTATGACAACGCTTTAGGGGGAGCGAACGTGTGAGGGCGCGTGTTAGTGTCAGCGTACGGGTTAGGATTCGGGGACGGGTGAGGGTCAGTCTTCGGGGAAGGGATAGGTTTAGGGTTCGGGCTAGGGTTAGAGTTAGGGGACGGGGACGGTTTAGGGTCCAGGTGAGGGTACGACAATGCTTTAGGGGGAGCGTACGTGTGAGGGAGCGGGTTAGTGTCAGCGTACGGGTTAGGATTAGGGGACGGGTGAGGGTCAGGCTTCGGGGAAGGGTTAGGGTTTGGGCTAGGGTTAGGGTTAGGGGACGGGGACGGTTTAGGGTCCAGGTGAGGGTACGACAACGCTGTAGGGGGAGCGTACATGTGAGGGCGCGGGTTAGTGTCAGCGTACGGGTTAGGATTAGGGGACGGGTGAGGGTCAGGCTTCGGGGAAGGGTTAGGGTTAGGGTTCGGGCTAGGGTTAGGGTTAGGGGACGGGGACGGTTTAGGGTCCTGGTCAGGGTACGACAACGATTTAGGGGGAGCGTACGTGTGAGGGCGCGGGTTAGTGTCAGCGTATGGGTTAGGATTAGGGGACGGGTGAGGGTCAGGCTTCGGGGAAGGGTTAGGGTTAGGGTTCGGGCTAGGGTTAGGGTTAGGGGACGGGGACGGTTTAGGGTCCAGGTGAGGGTACGACAACGCTTTAGGGGGAGCGTACGTGTGAGGGCGCGGGTTAGTGTCAGCGTACGAGTTAGGATTAGGGGACGGGTGAAGGTCAGGCTTCGGGGAAGGGTTAGGGTTAGGGTTTGGGCTAGGGTTAGGGTTAGGAAACGGGGACGGTTTAGGGTCCAGGTGAGGGTACGACAACGTTGTAGGGGGAGCGTACGTGTGAGGGCGCGGGTTAGTGTCAGCGTACGGGTTAGGATTAGGGGACGGGTGAGGGTCAGGCTTCGGGGAAGGGTTAGGGTTAGGGTTCGGGCTAGGGTTAGGGTTAGGGGACGGGGACGGTTTAGGGTCCAGGTGAGGGTACGACAACGCTTTAGGGGGAGCGTACGTGTGAGGGCACGGCTTAGTGTCAGCGTACGGGTTAGGATTAGGGGACGGGTGAGGGTCAGGCTTCGGGGAAGGGTTAGGGTTAGGGTTCGGGCTAGGGTTAGGGTTAGGGGACGGGGACGGTTTAGGGTCCAGGTGAGGGTACGACAATGCTTTAGGGGGAGCGTACGTGTGAAGGCGCGGGTTAGTGTCAGCGTACGGGTTAGGATTAGGGGACGGGTGAGGGTCAGGCTTCGGGGAAGGGTTAGGGTTCGGGCTAGGGTTAGGGTTAGGGGACGGGGACGGTTTAGGGTCCAGGTGAGGGTACGACAACGCTTTAGGGGGAGCGTACGTGTGAGGGCGCGGGTTAGTGTCAGCGTACGGGTTAGGATTAGGGGACGGGTGAGTGTCAGGCTTCGGGGAAGGGTTAGGGCTAGGGTTCGGGCTAGGGTTAGGATTAGGGGACGGGGATGGTTTAGGGTCCAGGTGAGGGTACGACAACCATTTAGGGGGAGCGTACGTGTGAGGGCGCGGGTTAGTGTCAGCGTACGGGTTAGGATTAGGGGACGGGTGAGGGTCAGGCTTCGGGGAAGGGTTAGGGTTAGGGTTCGGGCTAGGGTTAGGGTTAGGGGACGGGGAAGGTTTAGGGTCCAGGTGAGGGTACGACAACGCTGTAGGGGGAGCGTACGTGTGAGGGCGCGGGTTAGTGTCAGCGTACGGGTTAGGATTAGGGGACGGGTGAGGGTCAGGCTTCGGGGAAGGGTTAGGGTTAGGGTTCGGGCTAGGGTTAGGGTTAGGGGACGGGGAAGGTTTAGGGTACAGGTGAGGGTACGACAACGCTTTAGGGGGAGCGTACGTGTGACGGCGCGGGTTAGTGTCAGCGTACGGGTTAGGATTAGGGGACGGGTGAGGGTCAGGCTTCGGGGAAGGGTTAGGGTTAGGGTTCGGGCTAGGGTTAGGTTTAGGGGACGGGGACGGTTTAGGGTCCAGGTGAGGGTACGACAACGCTTTAGGGGGAGTGTACGTGTGAGGGCGCGGGTTATTGTCAGCGTACGGGTTAGGATTAGGGGACGGGTGAGGGTCAGGCTTCGGGGAAGGGTTAGGGTTAGGGTTCGGTCTAGGGTTAGGGTTAGGGAACGGGGAAGGTTTAGGGTCCAGGTGAGGGTACGACAACGCTTTAGGGGGAGCGTACGTGTGAGGGCGTGGGTTAGTGACAGCGTACGGGTTAGGATTAGGGGACGGGTGAGGGTCAGGCTTCGGGGAAGGGTTAGGGCTAGGGTTCGGGCTAGGGTTAGGGTTAGGGGACGGAGATGGTTTAGGGTCCAGGTGAGGGTACGACAACCATTTAGGGGGAGCGTACGTGTGAGGGCGTGGGTTAGTGTCAGCGTACGGGTTAGGATTACGGGACTGGTGAGGGACAGGCTTCGGGGAAGGGTTAGGGTTAGGGTTCGGGCTAAGGTTAGGGTTAGGGGACGGGGACGGTTTAGGGTCCAGGTGAGGGTACGACAACGCTGTAGGGGGAGTGTACGTGTGAGGGCGTGGGTTAGTGTCAGCCTACGGGTTAGGATTAGGGGACGGGTGAGGGTCAGGCTTCGGGGAAGGGTTAGGGTTAGGGTTCGGGCTAGGGTTAGAGTTAGGGGACGGGGACGGTTTAGGGTCCAGGTGAGGGGACGACAACGCTTTAGGGGGAGCGTACGTGTGAGGGCGCGGGTTAGTGTCAGCGTACGGGTTAGGATTAGGGGACGGGTGAGGGTCAGGCTTCGGGGAAGGGTTAGGGTTAGGGTTCGGGCTAGGGTTAGGGTTACGGGACGGGGAAGGTTTAGGGTCCAGGTGAGGGTACGACAACGCTTTAGGGGGAGTGTACGTGTGAGGGCGCGGGTTAGTGTCAGCGTACGAGTTAGGATTAGGGGACGGGTGAGGGGCAGGCTTCGGGGAAGGGTTAGGGTTAGGGTTCGGGCTAGGGTTAGGGTTAGGAAACGGGGACGGTTTAGGGTCAAGGTGAGGGTACGACAACGTTGTAGGGGGAGCGTACGTGTGAGGGCGTTGGTTAGTGTCAGCGTACGGGTTAGGATTAGGGGACGGGTGAGCGTCAGGCTTCGGGGAAGGGTTAGGGTTAGGGTTCGGGCTAGGGTTAGGGTTAGGGGACGGGGACGGTTTAGGGTCCAGGTGAGGGTACGACAACACTTTAGGGGGAGCGTACGTGTGAGGGCGCGGGTTAGTGTCAGAGTACGGGTTAGGATTAGTGGACGGGTGAGGGTCAGGCTTCGGGGAAGGGTTAGGGTTAGGGTTCGGGCTAGGGTTAGGGTTAGTGGACTGGGACGGTTTAGGGTCCAGGTGAGGGTACGACAACGCTTTAGGGGGAGCGTACGTGTGAGGGCGCGGGTTAGTGTCAGCGTACGGGTTAGGATTAGGGGACGGGTGAGGGTCAGGCTTCGGGGAAGGGTTAGGGTTAGGGTTCGGGCTAGGGTTAGGGTTAGGGGACAGGGACGGTTTAGGGTCCAGGTGAGGGTACCACAACGCTGTAGGGGGAGCGTACGTGTGAGGGCGCGGGTTAGTGTCAGCGTACGGGTTAGGATTAGGGGACGGGTGAGGGTCAGGCTTCGGGGAAGGGTTAGGGTTAGGGTTCGGGCTAGGGTTATGGTTAGGGGACGGGGACGGTTTAGGGTCCAGGTGAGGGTACGACAACGCTTTAGGGGGAGCGTACGTGTGAGGGCGCGGGTTAGTGTCAGCGTACGGATTAGGATTAGGGGACGGGTGAGGGTCAGGCTTCGGGGAAGGGTTAGGGTTAGGGTTCGGGCTAGGGTTAGGGTTAGGGGACGGGGACGGTTTAGGGTCCAGGTGAGTGTACGACAACGCTGTAGGGGGAGCGTACGTGTGAGGGCGCGGGTTAGTGTCAGCCTACGGGTTAGGATTAGGGGACGGGTGAGGGTCAGGCTTCGGGGAAGGGTTAGGGTTAGGGTTCGGGCTAGGGTTAGAGTTAGGGGACGGGGACGGTTTAGGGTCCAGGTGAGGGGACGACAACGCTTTAGGGGGAGCGTACGTGTGAGGGCGCGGGTTAGTGTCAGCGTACGGGTTAGGATTAGGGGACGGGTGAGGGTCAGGCTTCGGGGAAGGGTTAGGGTTAGGGTTCGGGCTAGGGTTAGGGTTAGGGGACGGGGAAGGTTTAGGGTCCAGGTGAGGGTACGACAACGCTTTAGGGGGAGTGTACGTGTGAGGGCGCAGGTTAGTGTCAGCGTACGGGTTAGGATTAGGGGACGGGTGAGGGTCAGGCTTCGGGGAAGGGTTAGGGTTAGGGTTCGGGCTAGGGTTAGGGTTAGGGGACGGGGACGGTTTAGGGTCCAGGTGAGGGTACGACAACGCTTTAGGGGGAGCGTACGTGTGAGGGCGCGGGTTAGTGTCAGCGTACGGGTTAGGATTAGGGGACGGGTGAGGGTCAGGCTTCGGGGAAGAGTTAGGGTTAGGGTTCGGCCAGGGTTAGCGTTAGGGGACGGGGACGGTTTAGGGTCCAGGTGAAGGTACGACAACGCTTTAGGGGGACCGAACGTGTGAGGGCGCGGGTTAGTGTCAGCGTACGGTTTAGGATTAGGGGACGGGTTAGGGTCAGGATTCGGATAAGGGTTAGGGTTAGGGTTCAGGCTAGGGTTAGGGTTAGGGGACGGGGACGGTTTAGGGTCCTGGTCAGGGTACGACAACGATTTAGGGGGAGCGTACGTGTGAGGGCGCGGGTTAGTGTCAGCGTACGGGTTAGGATTAGGGGACGGGTGAGGGTCAGGCTTCGGGGAAGGGTTAGGGTTAGGGTTCGGGCTAGGGTTAGGGTTAGGGGACGGGGACGGTTTAGGGTCCAGGTGAGTGTACGACAACGCTTTAGGGGGAGCGTACGTGTGAGGGCGCGGGTTAGTGTCAGCGTACGAGTTAGGATTAGGGGACGGGTGAAGGTCAGGCTTCGGGGAAGGGTTAGGGTTAGGGTTCGGGCTAGGGTTAGGGTTAGGAAACGGGGACGGTTTAGGGTCCAGGTGAGGGTACGACAACGTTGTAGGGGGAGCGTACGTGTGAGGGCGCGGGTTAGTGTCAGCGTACGGGTTAGGATTAGGGGACGGGTGAGGGTCAGGCTTCGGGGAAGGGTTAGGGTTAGGGTTCGGGCTAGGGTTAGGGTTAGGGGACGGGGACGGTTTAGGGTCCAGGTGAGGGTACGACAACGCTTTAGGGGGAGCGTACGTGTGAGGGCACGGCTTAGTGTCAGCGTACGGGTTAGGATTAGGGGACGGGTGAGGGTCAGGCTTCGGGGAAGGGTTAGGGTTAGGGTTCGGGCTAGGGTTAGGGTTAGGGGACGTGGACGGTTTAGGGTCCAGGTGAGGGTACGACAACGCTTTAGGGGGAGCGTACGTGTGAGGGCACGGGTTAGTGTCAGCGTACGGGTTAGGATTAGGGGACGGGTGAGGGTCAGGCTTCGGGGAAGGGTTAGGGTTCGGGCTAGGGTTAGGGTTAGGGGACGGGGACGGTTTAGGGTCCAGGTGAGGGTACGACAACGCTTTAGGGGGAGCGTACGTGTGAGGGCGCGGGTTAGTGTCAGCGTACGGGTTAGGATTAGGGGACGGGTGAGTGTCAGGCTTCGGGGAAGAGTTAGGGCTAGGGTTCGGGCTAGGGTTAGGATTAGGGGACGGGGATGGTTTAGGGTCCAGGTGAGGGTACGACAACCATTTAGGGGGAAGCGTACGTGTGAGGGCGCGGGTTAGTGTCAGCGTACGGGTTAGGATTAGGGGACTGGTGAGGGTCAGGCTTCGGGGAAGGGTTAGGGTTAGGGTTCGGGCTAGGGTTAGGGTTAGGGGACGGGGAAGGTTTAGGGTCCAGGTGAGGGTACGACAACAGTTTAGGGGGAGCGTACGTGTGAGGGCACGGGTTAGTGTCAGCGTGCGGGTTAGGATTAGGGGACGGGTGAGGGTCAGGCTTCGGGGAAGGGTTAGGGTTAGGGTTCGGGCTAGGGTTAGGGTTAGGGCACGGGGACGGTTTAGGGTCCAGGTGAGGGTACGACAACGCTTTAGGGGGAGCGTACGTGTGAGGGCGCGGGTTAGTGTCAATGTTCGGGTTAGGATTAGGGGACGGGTGAGGGGCAGGCTTCGGGGAAGGGTTAGGGTTAGGGTTCGGGCTAGGGTTAGGGTTAGGAAACGGGGACGGTTTAGGGTCAAGGTGAGGGTACGACAACGTTGTAGGTGGAGCGTACGTGTGAGGGCGTTGGTTAGTGTCAGCGTACGGGTTAGGATTAGGGGACGGGTGAGCGTCAGGCTTCGGGGAAGGGTTAGGGTTAGGGTTCGGGCTAGGGTTAGGGTTAGGGGACGGGGACGGTTTAGGGTCCAGGTGAGGGTACGACAACACTTTAGGGGGAGCGTACGTGTGAGGGCGCGGGTTAGTGTCAGCGTACGGGTTAGAATTAGTGGACGGGTGAGGGTCAGGCTTCGGGGAAGGGTTAGGGTTAGGGTTCGGGCTAGGGTTAGGGTTAGGGGACGGGGACGGTTCAGGGTCCAGGTGAGGGTACGACAAGGGTTTAGGGGGAGCGTACGTGTGAGGGCGCGGGTTAGTGTCAGCGTACGGGTTAGGATTAGGGGACGGGTGAGGGTCAGGCTTTGGGGAAGGGTTAGGGTTAGGGTTCGGGCTAGGGTTAGGGTTAGGGGACGGGGACGGTTTAGGGTCCAGGTGAGGGTACGACAACGCTGTAGGGGGAGCGTACGTGTGAGGGCGCGGGTTAGTGTCAGCGTACGGGTTAGGATTAGGGGACGGGTGAGGGTCAGGCTTCGGGGAAGGGTTAGGGTTAGGGTTCGGGCTAGGGTTAGGGTTAGGGGACGGGGAAGGTTTAGGGTACAGGTGAGGGTACGACAACGCTTTAGGGGGAGCGTACGTGTGAGGGCGCGGGTTAGTGTCAGCGTACGGGTTAGGATTAGGGGACGGGTGAGTGTCAGGCTTCGGGGAAGGGTTAGGGTTAGGGTTCGGGCTAGGGTTAGGGTTAGGGGAAGGGGACGGTTTAGGGTCCAGGTGAGTGTACGACAACGCTGTAGGGGCAGCGTACGTGTGAGGGCGCGGCTTAGTGTCAGCGTACGGGTTAGGATTAGGGGACGGGTGAGGGTCAGGCTTCGGGGAAGGGTTAGGGTTAGGGTTCGGGCTAGGGTTAGGTTTAGGGGACGGGGACGGTTTAGGGTCCAGGTGAGGGTACGACAACGCTTTAGGGGGAGTGTACGTGTGAGGGCGCGGGTTATTGTCAGCGTACGGGTTAGGATTAGGGGACGGGTGAGGGTCAGGCTTCGGGGAAGGGTTAGGGTTAGGGTTCGGTCTAGGGTTAGGTTAGGGAACGGGGAAGGTTTAGGGTCCATGTGAGGGTACGACAACGCTTTAGGGGGAGCGTACGTGTGAGGGCGCGGGTTAGTGACAGCGTACGGGTTAGGATTAGGGGACGGGTGAGGGTCAGGCTTCGGGGAAGGGTTAGGGTTAGGGTTCGGCCAGGGTTAGCGTTAGGGGACGGGGACGGTTTAGGGTCCAGGTGAAGGTATGACAACGCTTTAGGGGGACCGAACGTGTGAGGGCGCGGGTTAGTGTCAGCGTACGGTTTAGGATTAGGGGACGGGTTAGGGTCAGGATTCGGATAAGGGTTAGGGTTAGGGTTCAGGCTAGGGTTAGGTTTAGGGGACGGGGACGGTTTAGGGTCCTGGTCAGGGTACGACAACGATTTAGGGGGAGCGTACGTGTGAGGGCGCGGGTTAGTGTCAGCGTACGGGTTAGGATTAGGGGACGGGTGAGGGTCAGGCTTCGGGGAAGTGTTAGGGTTAGGGTTCGGGCTAGGGTTACGGTTAGGGGACGGGGACGGTTTAGGGTCCAGGTGAGGGTACGACAACGCTTTAGGGGGAGCGTACGTGTGAGGGCGCGGGTTAGTGTCAGCGTACGAGTTAGGATTAGGGGACGGGTGAGGGTCAGGCTTCGGGGAAGGGTTAGGGTTAGGGTTCGGGCTAGGGTTAGGGTTAGGAAACTGGGACGGTTTAGGGTCCAGGTGAGGGTACGACAATGCTTTAGGGGGAGCGTACGTGTGAGGGCGCGGGTTAGTGTCAGCGTACGGGTTAGGATTAGGGGACGGGTGAGGGTCAGGCTTCGGGGAAGGGTTAGGGTTAGGGTTCGGGCTAGGGTTAGGGTTAGGGGACGGGGACGGTTTAGGGTCCAGGTGAGGGTACGACAACGCTTTAGGGGGAGCGTACATGTGAGGGCGTGGGTTAGTGTCAGCGTACGGTTTAGGATTAGGGGACGGGTGAGGGTCAGTCTTCGGGGAAGGGTTAGGGTTAGGGTTCGGGCTAGGGTTAGGGTTAGGGGACGGGAACGGTTTATGGTCCAGGTGAGGGTACGACAACGCTTTAGGGGGAGCGTACGTGTGAGGGCGCGGGTTAGTGTCAGCGTACGGGTTAGGATTAGGGGACAGGTGAGGGTCAGGCTTCGGGGAAGGGTTAGGGTTAGGGTTCGGGCTAGGGTTAGGGTTAGGGGACGGGGACGGTTTAGGGTCCAGGTGAGGGTACGACAACGCTTTAGGGGGAGCGTACGTGTGAGGGCACGGCTTAGTGTCAGCGTACGGGTTAGGATTAGGGGACGGGTGAGGGTCAGGCTTCGGGGAAGGGTTAGGGTTAGGGTTCGGGCTAGGGTTAGGGTTAGGGGACGGGGACGGTTTAGGGTCCAGGTGAGGGTACGACAACGCTTTAGGGGGAGCGTACGTGTGAGGGCGCGGGTTAGTGTCAGCGTACGGGTTAGGATTAGGGGACGGGTGAGGGTCAGGCTTCGCGGAAGGGTTAGGGTTAGGGTTCGGGCTAGGGTTAGGGTTAGGAAACTGGGACGGTTTAGGGTCCAGGTGAGGGTACGACAATGCTTTAGGGGGAGCGTACGTGTGAGGGCGCGGGTTAGTGTCAGCGTACGGGTTAGGATTAGGGGACGGGTGAGGGTCAGGCTTCGGGGAAGGGTTAGGGTTAGGGTTCGGGCTAGGGTTAGGGTTAGGGGACGGGGACGGTTTAGGGTCCAGGTGAGGGTACGACAACGCTTTAGGGGGAGCGTACATGTGAGGGCGTGGGTTAGTGTCAGCGTACGGTTTAGGATTAGGGGACGGGTGAGGGTCAGTCTTCGGGGAAGGGTTAGGGTTAGGGTTCGGGCTAGGGTTAGGGTTAGGGGACGGGAACGGTTTATGGTCCAGGTGAGGGTACGACAACGCTTTAGGGGGAGCGTACGTGTGAGGGCGCGGGTTAGTGTCAGCGTACGGGTTAGGATTAGGGGACAGGTGAGGGTCAGGCTTCGGGGAAGGGTTAGGGTTAGGGTTCGGGCTAGGGTTAGGGTTAGGGGACGGGGACGGTTTAGGGTCCAGGTGAGGGTACGACAACGCTTTAGGGGGAGCGTACGTGTGAGGGCACGGCTTAGTGTCAGCGTACGGGTTAGGATTAGGGGACGGGTGAGGGTCAGGCTTCGGGGAAGGGTTAGGGTTAGGGTTCGGGCTAGGGTTAGGGTTAGGGGACGGGGACGGTTTAGGGTCCAGGTGAGGGTACGACAACGCTTTAGGGGGAGCGTACGTGTGAGGGCGCGGGTTAGTGTCAGCGTACGGGTTAGGATTAGGGGACGGGTGAGGGTCAGGCTTCGCGGAA
The DNA here is from genome assembly GCF_963455315.2 of Globicephala melas. Classification (NCBI taxonomy): domain Eukaryota; kingdom Metazoa; phylum Chordata; class Mammalia; order Artiodactyla; family Delphinidae; genus Globicephala; species Globicephala melas. The sequence continues at coordinate 391,524 of NW_027207380.1, forward strand.
GGGTTAGGGTTCGGGCTAGGGTTAGGGTTAGGGGACGGGGACGGTTTAGGGTCCAGGTGAGGGTACGACAACGCTGTAGGGGGAGCGTACGTGTGAGGGCGCGGGTTAGTGTCAGCGTACGGGTTAGGATTAGGGGACGGGTGAGGGTCAGGCTTCGGGGAAGTGTTAGGGTTAGGGTTCGGGCTAAGGTTAGGGTTAGGGGACGGGGAAGGTTTAGGGTCCAGGTGAGGGTACGACAACAGTTTAGGGGGAGCGTACGTGTGAGGGCACGGGTTAGTGTCAGCGTGCGGGTTAGGATTAGGGGACGGGTGAGGGTCAGGCTTCGGGGAAGGGTTAGGGTTAGGGTTCGGGCTAGGGTTAGGGTTAGGGCACGGGGACGGTTTAGGGTCTAGGTGAGGGTACGACAACGCTTTAGGGGGAGCGTACGTGTGAGGGCGAGGGTTAGTGTCAGCGTACGAGTTAGGATTAGGGGACGGGTGAGGGGCAGGCTTCGGGGAAGGGTTAGGGTTAGGGTTCGGGCTAGGGTTAGGGTTAGGAAACGGGGACGGTTTAGGGTCAAGGTGAGGGTACGACAACGTTGTAGGGGGAGCGTACGTGTGAGGGCGTTGGTTAGTGTCAGCGTACGGGTTAGGATTAGGGGACGGGTGAGCGTCAGGCTTCGGGGAAGGGTTAGGGTTAGGGTTCGGGCTAGGGTTAGGGTTAGGGGACGGGGACGGTTTAGGGTCCAGGTGAGGGTACGACAACACTTTAGGGGGAGCGTACGTGTGAGGGCGCGGGTTAGTGTCAGAGTACGGGTTAGGATTAGTGGACGGGTGAGGGTCAGGCTTCGGGGAAGGGTTAGGGTTAGGGTTCGGGCTAGGGTTAGGGTTAGGGGACTGGGACGGTTTAGGGTCCAGGTGAGGGTACGACAACGCTTTAGGGGGAGCGTACGTGTGAGGGCGCGGGTTAGTGTCAGCGTACGGGTTAGGATTAGGGGACGGGTGAGGGTCAGGCTTCGGGGAAGGGTTAGGGTTAGGGTTCGGGCTAGGGTTAGGGTTAGGGGACGGGGAAGGTTTAGGGTCCAGGTGAGGGTACGACAACGCTTTAGGGGGAGTGTACGTGTGAGGGCGCGGGTTAGTGTCAGCGTACGAGTTAGGATTAGGGGACGGGTGAGTGGCAGGCTTCGGGGAAGGGTTAGGGTTAGGGTTCGGGCTAGGGTTAGGGTTAGGAAACGGGGACGGTTTAGGGTCAAGGTGAGGGTACGACAACGTTGTAGGGGGAGCGTACGTGTGAGGGCGTTGGTTAGTGTCAGCGTACGGGTTAGGATTAGGGGACGGGTGAGCGTCAGGCTTCGGGGAAGTGTTAGGGTTAGGGTTCGGGCTAGGGTTAGGGTTAGGGGACGGGGACGGTTTAGGGTCCAGGTGAGGGTACGACAACACTTTAGGGGGAGCGTACGTGTGAGGGCGCGGGTTAGTGTCAGAGTACGGGTTAGGATTAGTGGACGGGTGAGGGTCAGGCTTCGGGGAAGGGTTAGGGTTAGGGTTCGGGCTAGGGTTAGGGTTAGGGGACTGGGACGGTTTAGGGTCCAGGTGAGGGTACGACAACGCTTTAGGGGGAGCGTACGTGTGAGGGCGCGGGTTAGTGTCAGCGTACGGGTTAGGATTAGGGGAAGGGTGAGGGTCAGGCTTCGGGGAAGGGTTAGGGTTAGGGTTCGGGCTAGGGTTAGGGTTAGGGGACAGGGACGGTTTAGGGTCCAGGTGAGGGTACCACAACGCTGTAGGGGGAGCGTACGTGTGAGGGCGCGGGTTAGTGTCAGCGTACGGGTTAGGATTAGGGGACGGGTGAGGGTCAGGCTTCGGGGAAGGGTTAGGGTTAGGGTTCGGGCTAGGGTTAGGGTTAGGGGACGGGGACGGTTTAGGGTCCAGGTGAGGGTACGACAACGCTTTAGGGGGAGCGTACGTGTGAGGGCGCGGGTTAGTGTCAGCGTACGGGTTAGGATTAGGGGACGGGTGAGGGTCAGGCTTCGGGGAAGGGTTAGGGTTAGGGTTCGGGCTAGGGTTAGGGTTAGGGGACGGGGACGGTTTAGGGTCCAGGTGAGGGTACGACAATGTCTTAGGGGGAGCGTACGTGTGACAGCGTGGCTTAGTGTCAGCGTACGGGTTAGGATTAGGGGACGGGTGAGGGTCAGGCTTCGGGGAAGGGTTAGGTTTAGGGTTCGGACTAGGGTTAGGGTTAGGGGACGGGGACGGTTTAGGGTCCAGGTGAGGGTACGATAACGCTGTAGGGGGAGCGTACGTGTGAGGGCGCAGGTTAGTGTCAGCGTACGGGTTAGCATTAGGGGACGGGTGAGGGTCAGGCTTCGGGGAAGGGTTAGGGTTAGAGTTCGGGCTAGGGTTAGGGTTTGGGGACGGGGACGGTTTAGGGTCCAGGTGAGGGTACGACAACGGTTTAGGGGGAGCGTACGTGTGAGGGCGCAGCTTAGTGTCAGCGTACGGGTTAGGATTAGGGGACGGGTGAGGGTCAGGCTTCGGGGAAGTGTTAGGGTTAGGGTTCGGCCAGGGTTAGCGTTAGGGGACGGGGACGGTTTAGGATCCAGGTGAGGGTACAACAACGCTTTAGGGGGAGCGAACGTGTGAGGGCGCGGGTTAGTGTCAGCGTACGGGTTAGGATTAGGGGACGGGTGAGGGTCAGGCTTCGGAGAAGGGTTAGGGTTAGGGTTCGGGCTAGGGTTAGGGTTAGGGGACGGGGACGGTTTAGGGTCCAGGTGAGGGTACGACAACGCTGTAGGGGGAGCGTACGTGTGAGGGCACGGGTTAGTGTCAGCGTACGGGTTAGGATTAGGGGACGGGTGAGGGTCAGGCTTCGGGGAAGTGTTAGGGTTAGGGTTCGGGCTAGGGTTAGGGTTAGGGGACGGGGAGGGTTTAGGGTCCAGGTGAGGGTACGACAACGCTCTAGGGGGAGCGTACGTGTGAGGGCGCGGGTTAGTGTCAGCGTACGGGTTAGGATTAGGGGACGGGTGAGGGTCAGGCTTCGGGGAAGTGTTAGGGTTAGGTTTCGGGCTAGGGTTAGGGTTAGGGGACGGGGACGGTTTAGGGTCCAGGAGAGGGTACGACAACGCTTTAGGGGGAGCGTACGTGTGAGGGCGCGGGTTCGTGTCATCGTAAGGGTTAGGATTAGGGGACGGGTGAGGGTCAGGATTCGGGGAAGTGTTAGGGTTAGGGTTCGGCCAGGGTTAGCGTTAGGGGACGGGGACGGTTTAGGGTCCATGTGAGGGTACGACAACGCTTTAGGGGGAGCGAACGTCTGAGGGCGCGTGTTAGTGTCAGCGTACGGGTTAGGATTAGGGGACGGGTGAGGGTCAGTCTTCGGGGAAGGGTTAGGTTTAGGGTTCGGGCTAGGGTTAAGGTTAGGGGACGGGGACGGTTTAGGGTCCAGTTGAGGGTACGACAACGCTTTAGGGGGAGCGTACGTGTGAGGGCGTGGCTTAGTGTCAGCGTACGGCTTAGGATTAGGGGACGGGTGAGGGTCAGGTTTCGGGGAAGGGTTAGGGTTAGGGTTCGGGCTAGGGTTAGGGTTAGGGGACGGGGACGTTTTAGGGTCCAGGTGAGGGTACGACAACGGTTTAGGGGGAGCGTACGTGTGAGGGCGCGGGTTAGTGTCAGCGTACGGGTTAGGATTAGGGGACGGGTGAGGGTCAGGCTTCGGGGAAGGGTTAGGGTTAGGGTTCGGGCCAGGGTTAGCGTTAGGAGACGGGGACGGTTTAGGGTCCAGGTGAGGGTACGACAACGGTTTAGGGGGAGCGTACGTGTGAGGGTGCGGCTTAGTGTCAGCGTACGGGTTAGGATTAGGGGACGGGTGAGGGTCAGGCTTCGGGGAAGGATTAGGGTTAGGGTTCGGGCTAGGGTTAGGGTTAGGGGACGGGGACGGTTTAGGGTCCAGGTGAGGGTACGACAACGGTTTAGGGGGAGCGTACGTGTGAGGGCGCGGCTTAGTGTCAGCGTACGGGTTAGGATTAGGGGACGGGTGAGGGTCAGGCTTCGGGGAAGGATTAGGGTTAGGGTTCGGGCTAGGGTTAGGGTTACGGGACTGGGACGGTTTAGGGTCCAGGTGAGGGTACGACAACGCTTTAGGGGGAGCGTACGTGTGAGGGCGTGGGTTAGTGTCAGCGTACGGGTTAGGATTAGGGGACGGGTGAGGGTCAGGCTTCGGGGAAGGGTTAGGGTTAGGGTTCGGGCTAGGGTTAGGGTTAGGGGACGGGGACGGTTTAGGGTCCAGGTGAGGGTACGACAACGCTTTAGGGGAAGCGTACGTGTGAGGGCGCGGGTTAGTGTCAGCGTACGGGTTAGGATTAGGGGACGGGTGAGGGTCAGGCTTCGGGGAAGGGTTAGGGCCTGGGTTCGGGCTAGGTTTAGGGTTAGGGGACGGAGATGGTTTAGGGTCCAGGTGAGGGTACGACAACCATTTAGGGGGAGCGTACGTGTGAGGGCGCGGGTTAGTGTCAGCGTACGGGTTAGGATTAGGGGACTGGTGAGGGTCAGGCTTCGGGGAAGGGTTAGGGTTAGGGTTCGGGCTAAGGTTAGGGTTAGGGGACGGGGAAGGTTTAGGGTCCAGGTGAGGGTACGACAACAGTTTAGGGGGAGCGTACGTGTGAGGGCACGGGTTAGTGTCAGCGTGCGGGTTAGGATTAGGGGACGGGTGAGGGTCAGGCTTCGGGGAAGGGTTAGGGTTAGGGTTCGGGCTAGGGTTAGGGTTAGGGCACGGGGACGGTTTAGGGTCCAGGTGAGGGTACGACAACGCTTTAGGGGGAGCGTACGTGTGAGGGCGAGGGTTAGTGTCAGCGTACGAGTTAGGATTAGGGGACGGGTGAGGGGCAGGCTTCGGGGAAGGGTTAGGGTTAGGGTTCGGGCTAGGGTTAGGGTTAGGAAACGGGGACGGTTTAGGGTCAAGGTGAGGGTACGACAACGTTGTAGGGGGAGCGTACGTGTGAGGGCGTTGGTTAGTGTCAGCGTACGGGTTAGGATTAGGGGACGGGTGAGCGTCAGGCTTCGGGGAAGGGTTAGGGTTAGAGTTCGGGCTAGGTTTAGGGTTAGGGGACGGGGACGGTTTAGGGTCCAGGTGAGGGTACGACAACACTTTAGGGGGAGCGTACGTGTGAGGGCGTGGGTTAGTGTCAGAGTACGGGTTAGGATTAGTGGACGGGTGAGGGTCAGGCTTCGGGGAAGGGTTAGGGTTAGGGTTCGGGCTAGGGTTAGGGTTAGGGGACTGGGACGGTTTAGGGTCCAGGTGAGGGTACGACAACGCTTTAGGGGGAGCGTACGTGTGAGGGCGCGGGTTAGTGTCAGCGTACGGGTTAGGATTAGGGGACGGGTGAGGGTCAGGCTTCGGGGAAGGGTTAGGGTTAGGGTTCGGGCTAGGGTTAGGGTTAGGGGACGGGGACGGTTTAGGGTCCAGGTGAGGGTACCACAACGCTGTAGGGGGAGCGTACGTGTGAGGGCGCGGGTTAGTGTCAGCGTACGGGTTAGGATTAGGGGACGGGTGAGGGTCAGGCTTCGGGGAAGGGTTAGGGTTAGGGTTCGGGCTAGGGTTATGGTTAGGGGACGGGGACGGTTTAGGGTCCAGGTGAGGGTACGACAACGCTTTAGGGGGAGCGTACGTGTGAGGGCGCGGGTTAGTGTCAGCGTACGGGTTAGGATTAGGGGACGGGTGAGGGTCAGGCTTCGGGGAAGGGTTAGGGTTAGGGTTCGGGCTAGGGTTAGAGTTAGGGGACGGGGACGGTTTAGGGTCCAGGTGAGGGGACGACAACGCTTTAGGGGGAGCGTACGTGTGAGGGCGCGGGTTAGTGTCAGCGTACGGGTTAGGATTAGGGGACGGGTGAGGGTCAGGCTTCGGGGAAGGGTTAGGGTTAGGGTTCGGGCTAGGGTTAGGGTTAGGGGACGGGGAAGGTTTAGGGTCCAGGTGAGGGTACGACAACGCTTTAGGGGGAGTGTACGTGTGAGGGCGCGGGTTAGTGTCAGCGTACGAGTTAGGATTAGGGGACGGGTGAGTGGCAGGCTTCGGGGAAGGGTTAGGGTTAGGGTTCGGGCTAGGGTTAGGGTTAGGAAACGGGGACGGTTTAGGGTCAAGGTGAGGGTACGACAACGTTGTAGGGGGAGCGTACGTGTGAGGGCGTTGGTTAGTGTCAGCGTACGGGTTAGGATTAGGGGACGGGTGAGCGTCAGGCTTCGGGGAAGTGTTAGGGTTAGGGTTCGGGCTAGGGTTAGGGTTAGGGGACGGGGACGGTTTAGGGTCCAGGTGAGGGTACGACAACACTTTAGGGGGAGCGTACGTGTGAGGGCGCGGGTTAGTGTCAGAGTACGGGTTAGGATTAGTGGACGGGTGAGGGTCAGGCTTCGGGGAAGGGTTAGGGTTAGGGTTCGGGCTAGGGTTAGGGTTAGGGGACTGGGACGGTTTAGGGTCCAGGTGAGGGTACGACAACGCTTTAGGGGGAGCGTACGTGTGAGGGCGCGGGTTAGTGTCAGCGTACGGGTTAGGATTAGGGGAAGGGTGAGGGTCAGGCTTCGGGGAAGGGTTAGGGTTAGGGTTCGGGCTAGGGTTAGGGTTAGGGGACAGGGACGGTTTAGGGTCCAGGTGAGGGTACCACAACGCTGTAGGGGGAGCGTACGTGTGAGGGCGCGGGTTAGTGTCAGCGTACGGGTTAGGATTAGGGGACGGGTGAGGGTCAGGCTTCGGGGAAGGGTTAGGGATAGGGTTCGGGCTAGGGTTAGGGTTAAGGGACGGGGACGGTTTAGGGTCCAGGTGAGGGTACGACAACGCTTTAGGGGGAGCGTACGTGTGAGGGCGCGGGTTAGTGTCAGCGTACGGGTTAGGATTAGGGGACGGGTGAGGGTCAGGCTTCGGGGAAGGGTTAGGGTTAGGGTTCGGGCTAGGGTTAGGGTTAGGGGACGGGGACGGTTTAGGGTCCAGGTGAGGGTACGACAACGCTGTAGGGGGAGCGTACGTGTGAGGGCGCGGGTTAGTGTCAGCCTACGGGTTAGGATTAGGGGACGTGTGAGGGTCAGGCTTCGGGGAAGGGTTAGGGTTAGGGTTCGGGCTAGGGTTAGAGTTAGGGGACGGGGACGGTTTAGGGTCCAGGTGAGGGGACGACAACGCTTTAGGGGGAGCGTACGTGTGAGGGCGCGGGTTAGTGTCAGCGTACGGGTTAGGATTAGGGGACGGGTGAGGGTCAGGCTTCGGGGAGGGTTAGGGTTAGGGTTCGGGCTAGGGTTAGGGTTAGGGGACGGGGAAGGTTTAGGGTCCAGGTGAGGGTACGACAACGCTTTAGGGGGAGTGTACGTGTGAGGGCGCAGGTTAGTGTCAGCGTACGGGTTAGGATTAGGGGACGGGTGAGGGTCAGGCTTCGGGGAAGGGTTAGGGTTAGGGTTCGGGCTAGGGTTAGGGTTAGGGGACGGGGACGGTTTAGGGTCCAGGTGAGGGTATGACAACGGTTTAGGGGGAGCGTACGTGTGAGGGCGCGGGTTAGTGTCAGCGTACGGGTTAGGATTAGGGGACGGGTGAGGGTCAGGCTTCGGGGAAGGGTTAGGGTTAGGGTTCGGGCTAGGGTTAGGGTTAGGGGACGGGGACGGTTTAGGGTCCAGGTGAGGGTACGACAACGCTTTAGGGGGAGTGTACGTGTGAGGGCGCGGGTTAGTGTCAGCGTACGGGTTAGGATTAGGGGACGGGTGAGGGTCAGGCTTCAGGGAAGGGTTAGGGTTAGGGTTCGGTCTAGGGTTAGGGTTAGGGAACGGGGAAGGTTTAGGGTCCAGGTGAGGGTACGACAACGCTTTAGGGGGAGCGTACGTGTGAGGCCGCGGGTTAGTGACAGCGTACGGGTTAGGATTAGGGGACGGGTGAGGGTCAGGCTTCGGGGAAGGGTTAGGGTTAGGGTTCGGGCTAGGGTTACGGTTAGGGGACGGGGACGGTTTAGGGTCCAGGTGATGGTACGACAACGCTTTAGGGGGAGCGTACGTGTGAGGGCGTGGGTTAGTGACAGCGTACGGGTTAGGATTAGGGGACGGGTGAGGGTCAGGCTTCGGGTAAGGGTTAGGGTTAGGGTTCGGCCAGGGTTAGCGTTAGGGGACGGGGACGGTTTAGGGTCCAGCTGAGGGTACAACAACGCTTTAGGGGGAGCGAACGTGTGAGGGCGCGGGTTAGTGTCAGCGTACGGGTTAGGATTAGGGGACGGGTGAGGGTCAGGCTTCGGAGAAGGTTTAGGGTTAGGGTTCGGGCTAGGGTTAGGGTTAGGGGACGGGGACGGTTTAGGGTCCAGGTGAGGGTACGACAACGCTGTAGGGGGAGCGTACGTGTGAGGGCACGGGTTAGTGTCAGCGTACGGGTTAGGATTAGGGGACGGGTGAGGGTCAGGCTTCGGGGAAGTGTTAGGGTTAGGGTTCGGGCTAGGGTTAGGGTTAGGGGACGGGGAGGGTTTAGGGTCCAGGTGAGGGTACGACAACGCTCTAGGGGGAGCGTACGTGTGAGGGCGCGGGTTAGTGTCAGCGTACGGGTTAGGATTAGGGGACGGGTGAGTGTCAGGCTTCGGGGAAGGGTTAGGGTTAGGGTTCGGGCTAGGGTTAGGGTTAGGGGACGGGGACGGTTTAGGGTCCAGGTGAGGGTACGACAACGCTTTAGGGGGAGCGTACGTGTGAGGGCGCGGGTTAGTGTCAGCGTACGGGTTAGGATTAGGGGACGGGTGAGGGTCAGGCTTCGGGGAAGGGTTAGGGTTAGGGTTCGGGCTAGGGTTAGGGTTAGGGGACGGGGACGGTTTAGGGTCCAGGTGAGGGTACGACAATGTCTTAGGGGGAGCGTACGTGTGACAGCGTGGCTTAGTGTCAGCGTACGGGTTAGGATTAGGGGACGGGTGAGGGTCAGGCTTCGGGGAAGGGTTAGGTTTAGGGTTCGGACTAGGGTTAGGGTTAGGGGACGGGGACGGTTTAGGGTCCAGGTGAGGGTACGATAACGCTGTAGGGGGAGCGTACGTGTGAGGGCGCAGGTTAGTGTCAGCGTACGGGTTAGCATTAGGGGACGGGTGAGGGTCAGGCTTCGGGGAAGGGCTAGGGTTAGAGTTCGGGCTAGGGTTAGGGTTTGGGGACGGGGACGGTTTAGGGTCCAGGTGAGGGTACGACAACGGTTTAGGGGGAGCGTACGTGTGAGGGCGCAACTTAGTGTCAGCGTACGGGTTAGGATTAGGGGACGGGTGAGGGTCAGGCTTCGGGGAAGTGTTAGGGTTAGGGTTCGGCCAGGGTTAGCGTTAGGGGACGGGGACGGTTTAGGATCCAGGTGAGGGTACAACAACGCTTTAGGGGGAGCGAACGTGTGAGGGCGCGGGTTAGTGTCAGCGTACGGGTTAGGATTAGGGGACGGGTGAGGGTCAGGCTTCGGAGAAGGGTTAGGGTTAGGGTTCGGGCTAGGGTTAGGGTTAGGGGACGGGGACGGTTTAGGGTCCAGGTGAGGGTACGACAACGCTGTAGGGGGAGCGTACGTGTGAGGGCACGGGTTAGTGTCAGCGTACGGGTTAGGATTAGGGGACGGGTGAGGGTCAGGCTTCGGGGAAGTGTTAGGGTTAGGGTTCGGGCTAGGGTTAGGGTTAGGGGACGGGGAGGGTTTAGGGTCCAGGTGAGGGTACGACAACGCTCTAGGGGGAGCGTACGTGTGAGGGCGCGGGTTAGTGTCAGCGTACGGGTTAGGATTAGGGGACGGGTGAGGGTCAGGCTTCGGGGAAGTGTTAGGGTTAGGTTTCGGGCTAGGGTTAGGGTTAGGGGACGGGGACGGTTTAGGGTCCAGGAGAGGGTACGACAACGCTTTAGGGGGAGCGTACGTGTGAGGGCGCGGGTTCGTGTCATCGTACGGGTTAGGATTAGGGGACGGGTGAGGGTCAGGATTCGGGGAAGTGTTAGGGTTAGGGTTCGGCCAGGGTTAGCGTTAGGGGACGGGGACGGTTTAGGGTCCATGTGAGGGTACGACAACGCTTTAGGGGGAGCGAACGTCTGAGGGCGCGTGTTAGTGTCAGCGTACGGGTTAGGATTAGGGGACGGGTGAGGGTCAGTCTTCGGGGAAGGGTTAGGTTTAGGGTTCGGGCTAGGGTTAAGGTTAGGGGACGGGGACGGTTTAGGGTCCAGTTGAGGGTACGACAACGCTTTAGGGGGAGCGTACGTGTGAGGGCGTGGCTTAGTGTCAGCGTACGGCTTAGGATTAGGGGACGGGTGAGGGTCAGGTTTCGGGGAAGGGTTAGGGTTAGGGTTCGGGCTAGGGTTAGGGTTAGGGGACGGGGACGTTTTAGGGTCCAGGTGAGGGTACGACAACGGTTTAGGGGGAGCGTACGTGTGAGGGCGCGGGTTAGTGTCAGCGTACGGGTTAGGATTAGGGGACGGGTGAGGGTCAGGCTTCGGGGAAGGGTTAGGGTTAGGGTTCGGGCCAGGGTTAGCGTTAGGAGACGGGGACGGTTTAGGGTCCAGGTGAGGGTACGACAACGGTTTAGGGGGAGCGTACGTGTGAGGGCGCGGCTTAGTGTCAGCGTACGGGTTAGGATTAGGGGACGGGTGAGGGTCAGGCTTCGGGGAAGGATTAGGGTTAGGGTTCGGGCTAGGGTTAGGGTTAGGGGACTGGGACGGTTTAGGGTCCAGGTGAGGGTACGACAACGCTTTAGGGGGAGCGTACGTGTGAGGGCGTGGGTTAGTGTCAGCGTACGGGTTAGGATTAGGGGACGGGTGAGGGTCAGGCTTCGGGGAAGGGTTAGGGTTAGGGTTCGGGCTAGGGTTAGGGTTAGGGGACGGGGACGGTTTAGGGTCCAGGTGAGGGTACGACAACGCTTTAGGGGAAGCGTACGTGTGAGGGCGCGGGTTAGTGTCAGCGTACGGGTTAGGATTAGGGGACGGGTGAGGGTCAGGCTTCGGGGAAGGGTTAGGGCCTGGGTTCGGGCTAGGTTTAGGGTTAGGGGACGGAGATGGTTTAGGGTCCAGGTGAGGGTACGACAACCATTTAGGGGGAGCGTACGTGTGAGGGCGTGGGTTAGTGTCAGCGTACGGGTTAGGATTAGGGGACTGGTGAGGGTCAGGCTTCGGGGAAGGGTTAGGGTTAGGGTTCGGGCTAAGGTTAGGGTTAGGGGACGGGGAAGGTTTAGGGTCCAGGTGAGGGTACGACAACAGTTTAGGGGGAGCGTACGTGTGAGGGCACGGGTTAGTGTCAGCGTGCGGGTTAGGATTAGGGGACGGGTGAGGGTCAGGCTTCGGGGAAGGGTTAGGGTTAGGGTTCGGGCTAGGGTTAGGGTTAGGGCACGGGGACGGTTTAGGGTCCAGGTGAGGGTACGACAACGCTTTAGGGGGAGCGTACGTGTGAGGGCGAGGGTTAGTGTCAGCGTACGAGTTAGGATTAGGGGACGGGTGAGGGGCAGGCTTCGGGGAAGGGTTAGGGTTAGGGTTCGGGCTAGGGTTAGGGTTAGGAAACGGGGACGGTTTAGGGTCAAGGTGAGGGTACGACAACGTTGTAGGGGGAGCGTACGTGTGAGGGCGTTGGTTAGTGTCAGCGTACGGGTTAGGATTAGGGGACGGGTGAGCGTCAGGCTTCGGGGAAGTGTTAGGGTTAGGGTTCGGGCTAGGGTTAGGGTTAGGGGACGGGGACGGTTTAGGGTCCAGGTGAGGGTACGACAACACTTTAGGGGGAGCGTACGTGTGAGGGCGCGGGTTAGTGTCAGAGTACGGGTTAGGATTAGTGGACGGGTGAGGGTCAGGCTTCGGGGAAGGGTTAGGGTTAGGGTTCGGGCTAGGGTTAGGGTTAGGGGACTGGGACGGTTTAGGGTCCAGGTGAGGGTACGACAACGCTTTAGGGGGAGCGTACGTGTGAGGGCGCGGGTTAGTGTCAGCGTACGGGTTAGGATTAGGGGACGGGTGAGGGTCAGGCTTCGGGGAAGGGTTAGGGTTAGGGTTCGGGCTAGGGTTAGGGTTAGGGGACGGGGACGGTTTAGGGTCCAGGTGAGGGTACCACAACGCTGTAGGGGGAGCGTACGTGTGAGGGCGCGGGTTAGTGTCAGCGTACGGGTTAGGATTAGGGGACGGGTGAGGGTCAGGCTTCGGGGAAGGGTTAGGGTTAGGGTTCGGGCTAGGGTTATGGTTAGGGGACGGGGACGGTTTAGGGTCCAGGTGAGGGTACGACAACGCTTTAGGGGGAGCGTACGTGTGAGGGCGCGGGTTAGTGTCAGCGTACGGGTTAGGATTAGGGGACGGGTGAGGGTCAGGCTTCGGGGAAGGGTTAGGGTTAGGGTTCGGGCTAGGGTTAGAGTTAGGGGACGGGGACGGTTTAGGGTCCAGGTGAGGGGACGACAACGCTTTAGGGGGAGCGTACGTGTGAGGGCGCGGGTTAGTGTCAGCGTACGGGTTAGGATTAGGGGACGGGTGAGGGTCAGGCTTCGGGGAAGGGTTAGGGTTAGGGTTCGGGCTAGGGTTAGGGTTAGGGGACGGGGAAGGTTTAGGGTCCAGGTGAGGGTACGACAACGCTTTAGGGGGAGTGTACGTGTGAGGGCGCGGGTTAGTGTCAGCGTACGAGTTAGGATTAGGGGACGGGTGAGTGGCAGGCTTCGGGGAAGGGTTAGGGTTAGGGTTCGGGCTAGGGTTAGGGTTAGGAAACGGGGACGGTTTAGGGTCAAGGTGAGGGTACGACAACGTTGTAGGGGGAGCGTACGTGTGAGGGCGTTGGTTAGTGTCAGCGTACGGGTTAGGATTAGGGGACGGGTGAGCGTCAGGCTTCGGGGAAGTGTTAGGGTTAGGGTTCGGGCTAGGGTTAGGGTTAGGGGACGGGGACGGTTTAGGGTCCAGGTGAGGGTACGACAACACTTTAGGGGGAGCGTACGTGTGAGGGCGCGGGTTAGTGTCAGAGTACGGGTTAGGATTAGTGGACGGGTGAGGGTCAGGCTTCGGGGAAGGGTTAGGGTTAGGGTTCAGGCTAGGGTTAGGGTTAGGGGACTGGGACGGTTTAGGGTCCAGGTGAGGGTACGACAACGCTTTAGGGGGAGCGTACGTGTGAGGGCGCGGGTTAGTGTCAGCGTACGGGTTAGGATTAGGGGAAGTGTGAGGGTCAGGCTTCGGGGAAGGGTTAGGGTTAGGGTTCGGGCTAGGGTTAGGGTTAGGGGACAGGGACGGTTTAGGGTCCAGGTGAGGGTACCACAACGCTGTAGGGGGAGCGTACGTGTGAGGGCGCGGGTTAGTGTCAGCGTACGGGTTAGGATTAGGGGACGGGTGAGGGTCAGGCTTCGGGGAAGGGTTAGGGATAGGGTTCGGGCTAGGGTTATGGTTAGGGGACGGGGACGGTTTAGGGTCCAGGTGAGGGTACGACAACGCTTTAGGGGGAGCGTACGTGTGAGGGCGCGGGTTAGTGTCAGCGTACGGGTTAGGATTAGGGGACGGGTGAGGGTCAGGCTTCGGGGAAGGGTTAGGGTTAGGGTTCGGGCTAGGGTTAGGGTTAGGGGACGGGGACGGTTTAGGGTCCAGGTGAGGGTACGACAACGCTGTAGGGGGAGCGTACGTGTGAGGGCGCGGGTTAGTGTCAGCCTACGGGTTAGGATTAGGGGACGTGTGAGGGTCAGGCTTCGGGGAAGGGTTAGGGTTAGGGTTCGGGCTAGGGTTAGAGTTAGGGGACGGGGACGGTTTAGGGTCCAGGTGAGGGGACGACAACGCTTTAGGGGGAGCGTACGTGTGAGGGCGCGGGTTAGTGTCAGCGTACGGGTTAGGATTAGGGGACGGGTGAGGGTCAGGCTTCGGGGTAGGGTTAGGGTTAGGGTTCGGGCTAGGGTTAGGGTTAGGGGACGGGGAAGGTTTAGGGTCCAGGTGAGGGTACGACAACGCTTTAGGGGGAGTGTACGTGTGAGGGCGCAGGTTAGTGTCAGCGTACGGGTTAGGATTAGGGGACGGGTGAGGGTCAGGCTTCGGGGAAGGGTTAGGGTTAGGGTTCGGGCTAGGGTTAGGGTTAGGGGACGGGGACGGTTTAGGGTCCAGGTGAGGGTATGACAACGGTTTAGGGGGAGCGTACGTGTGAGGGCGCGGGTTAGTGTCAGCGTACGGGTTAGGATTAGGGGACGGGTGAGGGTCAGGCTTCGGGGAAGGGTTAGGGTTAGGGTTCGGGCTAGGGTTAGGGTTAGGGGACGGGGACGGTTTAGGGTCCAGGTGAGGGTACGACAACGCTTTAGGGGGAGTGTACGTGTGAGGGCGCGGGTTAGTGTCAGCGTACGGGTTAGGATTAGGGGACGGGTGAGGGTCAGGCTTCAGGGAAGGGTTAGGGTTAGGGTTCGGTCTAGGGTTAGGGTTAGGGAACGGGGAAGGTTTAGGGTCCAGGTGAGGGTACGACAACGCTTTAGGGGGAGCGTACGTGTGAGGCCGCGGGTTAGTGACAGCGTACGGGTTAGGATTAGGGGACGGGTGAGGGTCAGGCTTCGGGGAAGGGTTAGGGTTAGGGTTCGGGCTAGGGTTACGGTTAGGGGACGGGGACGGTTTAGGGTCCAGGTGATGGTACGACAACGCTTTAGGGGGAGCGTACGTGTGAGGGCGTGGGTTAGTGACAGCGTACGGGTTAGGATTAGGGGACGGGTGAGGGTCAGGCTTCGGGTAAGGGTTAGGGTTAGGGTTCGGCCAGGGTTAGCGTTAGGGGACGGGGACGGTTTAGGGTCCAGGTGAGGGTACAACAACGCTTTAGGGGGAGCGAACGTGTGAGGGCGCGGGTTAGTGTCAGCGTACGGGTTAGGATTAGGGGACGGGTGAGGGTCAGGCTTCGGAGAAGGTTTAGGGTTAGGGTTCGGGCTAGGGTTAGGGTTAGGGGACGGGGACGGTTTAGGGTCCAGGTGAGGGTACGACAACGCTGTAGGGGGAGCGTACGTGTGAGGGCACGGGTTAGTGTCAGCGTACGGGTTAGGATTAGGGGACGGGTGAGGGTCAGGCTTCGGGGAAGTGTTAGGGTTAGGGTTCGGGCTAGGGTTAGGGTTAGGGGACGGGGATGGTTTAGGGTCCAGGTGAGGGTACGACAACGCTCTAGGGGGAGCGTACGTGTGAGGGCGCGGGTTAGTGTCAGCGTACGGGTTAGGATTAGGGGACGGGTGAGTGTCAGGCTTCGGGGAAGGGTTAGGGTTAGGGTTCGGGCTAGGGTTAGGGTTAGGGGACGGGGACGGTTTAGGGTCCAGGTGAGGGTACGACAACGCTTTAGGGGGAGCGTACGTGTGAGGGCGCGGGTTAGTGTCAGCGTACGGGTTAGGATTAGGGGACGGGTGAGGGTCAGGCTTCGGGGAAGGGTTAGGGTTAGGGTTCGGGCTAGGGTTAGGGTTAGGGGACGGGGACGGTTTAGGGTCCAGGTGAGGGTACGACAATGTCTTAGGGGGAGCGTACGTGTGACAGCGTGGCTTAGTGTCAGCGTACGGGTTAGGATTAGGGGACGGGTGAGGGTCAGGCTTCGGGGAAGGGTTAGGTTTAGGGTTCGGACTAGGGTTAGGGTTAGGGGACGGGGACGGTTTAGGGTCCAGGTGAGGGTACGATAACGCTGTAGGGGGAGCGTACGTGTGAGGGCGCAGGTTAGTGTCAGCGTACGGGTTAGCATTAGGGGACGGGTGAGGGTCAGGCTTCGGGGAAGTGTTAGGGTTAGGGTTCGGCCAGGGTTAGCGTTAGGGGACGGGGACGGTTTAGGATCCAGGTGAGGGTACAACAACGCTTTAGGGGGAGCGAACGTGTGAGGGCGCGGGTTAGTGTCAGCGTACGGGTTAGGATTAGGGGACGGGTGAGGGTCAGGCTTCGGAGAAGGGTTAGGGTTAGGGTTCGGGCTAGGGTTAGGGTTAGGGGACGGGGACGGTTTAGGGTCCAGGTGAGGGTACGACAACGCTGTAGGGGGAGCGTACGTGTGAGGGCACGGGTTAGTGTCAGCGTACGGGTTAGGATTAGGGGACGGGTGAGGGTCAGGCTTCGGGGAAGTGTTAGGGTTAGGGTTCGGGCTAGGGTTAGGGTTAGGGGACGGGGAGGGTTTAGGGTCCAGGTGAGGGTACGACAACGCTCTAGGGGGAGCGTACGTGTGAGGGCGCGGGTTAGTGTCAGCGTACGGGTTAGGATTAGGGGACGGGTGAGGGTCAGGCTTCGGGGAAGTGTTAGGGTTAGGTTTCGGGCTAGGGTTAGGGTTAGGGGACGGGGACGGTTTAGGGTCCAGGAGAGGGTACGACAACGCTTTAGGGGGAGCGTACGTGTGAGGGCGCGGGTTCGTGTCATCGTACGGGTTAGTATTAGGGGACGGGTGAGGGTCAGGATTCGGGGAAGTGTTAGGGTTAGGGTTCGGCCAGGGTTAGCGTTAGGGGACGGGGACGGTTTAGGGTCCATGTGAGGGTACGACAACGCTTTAGGGGGAGCGAACGTCTGAGGGCGCGTGTTAGTGTCAGCGTACGGGTTAGGATTAGGGGACGGGTGAGGGTCAGTCTTCGGGGAAGGGTTAGGTTTAGGGTTCGGGCTAGGGTTAAGGTTAGGGGACGGGGACGGTTTAGGGTCCAGTTGAGGGTACGACAACGCTTTAGGGGGAGCGTACGTGTGAGGGCGTGGCTTAGTGTCAGCGTACGGCTTAGGATTAGGGGACGGGTGAGGGTCAGGTTTCGGGGAAGGGTTAGGGTTAGGGTTCGGGCTAGGGTTAGGGTTAGGGGACGGGGACGTTTTAGGGTCCAGGTGAGGGTACGACAACGGTTTAGGGGGAGCGTACGTGTGAGGGCGCGGGTTAGTGTCAGCGTACGGGTTAGGATTAGGGGACGGGTGAGGGTCAGGCTTCGGGGAAGGGTTAGGGTTAGGGTTCGGGCCAGGGTTAGCGTTAGGAGACGGGGACGGTTTAGGGTCCAGGTGAGGGTACGACAACGGTTTAGGGGGAGCGTACGTGTGAGGGCGCGGCTTATTGTCAGCGTACGGGTTAGGATTAGGGGACGGGTGAGGGTCAGGCTTCGGGGAAGGATTAGGGTTAGGGTTCGGGCTAGGGTTAGGGTTAGGGGACGGGGACGGTTTAGGGTCCAGGTGAGGGTACGACAACGGTTTAGGGGGAGCGTACGTGTGAGGGCGCGGCTTAGTGTCAGCGTACGGGTTAGGATTAGGGGACGGGTGAGGGTCAGGCTTCGGGGAAGGATTAGGGTTAGGGTTCGGGCTAGGGTTAGGGTTAGGGGACGGGGACGGTTTAGGGTCCAGGTGAGGGTACGACAACGGTTTAGGGGGAGGGTACGTGTGAGGGCGCGGCTTAGTGTCAGCGTACGGGTTAGGAGTAGGGGACGGGGAGGGTCAGGCTTCGGGGAAGGGTTAGGGTTAGGGTTCGGGCTAGGGTTAGGGTTAGGGGACTGGGACGGTTTAGGGTCCAGGTGAGGGTACGACAACGCTGTAGGGGGAGCGTACGTGTGAGGGCGCGGGTTAGTGTCAGCGACGGGTTAGTATTAGGGGACGGGTGAGGGTCAGGCTTCGGGGAAGGGTTAGGGTTAGGGTTCGGGCTAGGGTTAGGGTTAGGGGACGGGGACGGTTTAGGGTCCAGGTGAGGGTACGACAACGCTTTAGGGGGAGTGTACGTGTGAGAGCGCGGGTCAGTGTCAGCGTACGGGTTAGGATTAGGGGACGGGTGAGGGTCAGGCTTCGGGGAAGGGTTAGGGTTAGGGTTCGGGCTAGGGTTAGGGTTAGGGGACGTGGACGGTTTAGGGTCCAGGTGAGGGTACGACAACGCTTTAGGGGGAGCGTACGTGTGAGAGCGCGGCTTAGTGTCAGCGTACGAGTTAGGATTAGGGGACGGGTGAGGGTCAGGCTTCGGGGAAGGGTTAGGGTTAGGGTTCGGGCTAGGGTTAGGGTTAGGGGACGGGGACGGTTTAGGGTCCAGGTGAGGGTACGACAACGCTTTAGGAGGAGCGTACGTGTGAGGGCGCGGGTTAGTGTCAGCGTACGGGTTAGGATTAGGGGACGGGTGAGGGTCAGGCTTCGGGGAAGTGTTAGGGTTAGGTTTCGGGCTAGGGTTAGGGTTTGGGAACGGGGACGGTTTAGGGTCCAGGTGAGGGTACGACAACGCTGTAGGGGGAGCGTACGTGTGAGGGCGCGGGTTAGTGTCAGCGTACGGGTTAGGATTAGGGGACGGGTGAGGGTCAGGCTTCGGGGAAGGGTTAGGGTTAGGGTTCGGGCTAGGTTTAGGGTTAGGGGACTGGGACGGTTTAGGGTCCAGGTGAGGGTACGACAACGCTTTAGGGGGAGCGTCCGTGTGAGGGCGCGGGTTAGTGTCAGCGTACGGGTTAGGATTAGGGGACGGGTGAGGGTCAGGCTTCGGGGAAGGGTTAGGGTTAGGGTTCAGGCTAGGGTTACGGTTAGGGGACGGGGACGGTTTAGGGTCCAGGTGAGGGTACGACAACGCTGTAGGGGGAGCGTACGTGTGAGGGCGTGGGTTAGTGTCAGCGTACGGGTTAGGATTAGGGGACGGCTGAGGGTCAGGCTTCGGGGAAGTGTTAGGGTTAGGGTTCGGGCTAGGGTTAGGGTTAGGGGACGGGGACGGTTTAGGGTCCAGGTGAGGGTACGACAACGCTTTAGGGGGAGCGTACGTGTGAGGGCGCGGGTTCGTGTCAGCATACGGGTTAGGATTAGGGGACGGGTGAGGGTCAGGCTTCGGGGAAGGGTTAGGGTTAGGGTTCGGGCTAGGGTTAGGGTTAGGGGACGGGGACGGTTTAGGGTCCAGGTGAGGGCCCAACAACAGTTTAGGGGGAGCGTACGTGTGAGGGCGCGGCTTAGTGTCAGCGTACGGGTTAGGATTAGGGGACGGGTGAGGGTCAGGCTCCGGGGAAGGGTTAGGGTTAGGGTTCGGCCAGGGTTAGCATTAGGGGACGGGGACGGTTTAGGGTCCAGGTGAGGGTACGACAACGCTTTAGGGGGAGCGAACGTGTGAGGGCGCGTGTTAGTGTCAGCATACGGGTTAGGATTAGGGGCCGGGTGAGGGTCAGGCTTCGGGGAAGGGTTAGGTTTAGGGTTCGGGCTAGGGTTAGGGTTAGGGGACGGGGACGGTTTAGGGTCCAGGTGAGGGTACGACAACGCTTTAGGGGGAGCGTACGTGTGAGGGCGCGGGTTAGTGTCAGCGTACGGGTTAGGATTAGGGGACGGCTGAGGGTCAGGCTTCGGGGAAGTGTTAGGGTTAGGTTTCGGGCTAGGGTTAGGGTTAGGGGACGGGGACGGTTTAGGGTCCAGGTGAGGGTACGACAAAGCTTTAGGGGGAGCGTACGTGTGAGGGCGCGGCTTAGTGTCAGCGTACGGGTTAGGATTAGGGGATGGGTGAGGGTCAGGCTTCGGGGAAGGGATAGGGTTAGGGTTTGGCCAGGGTTAGCGTTAGGGGACGGGGACGGTTTAGGGTCCATGTGAGGGTACGACAACGCTTTAGGGGGAGCGAACGTCTGAGGGCGCGTGTTAGTGTCAGCGTACGGGTTAGGATTAGGGGACGGGTGAGGGTCAGTCTTCGGGGAAGGGTTAGGTTTAGGGTTCGTGCTAGGGTTAAGGTTAGGGGACGGGGACGGTTTAGGGTCCAGGTGAGGGTACGACAACGCTTTAGGGGGAGCGTACGTGTGAGGGCGTGGCTTAGTGTCAGCGTACGGCTTAGGATTAGGGGACGGGTGAGGGTCAGGTTTCGGGGAAGGGTTAGGGTTAGGGTTCGGGCTAGGGTTAGGGTTAGGGGACGGGGATGTTTTAGGGTCCAGGTGAGGGTACGACAACGGTTTAGGGGGAGCGTACGTGTGAGGGCGCGGGTTAGTGTCAGCGTACGGGTTAGGATTAGGGGACGGGTGAGGGTCAGGCTTCGGGGAAGGGTTAGGGTTAGGGTTCGGGCCAGGGTTAGCGTTAGGAGACGGGGACGGTTTAGGGTCCAGGTGAGGGTACGACAACGGTTTAGGGGGAGCGTACGTGTGAGGGCGCGGCTTAGTTTCAGCGTACGGGTTAGGATTAGGGGACGGGTGAGGGTCAGGCTTCGGGGAAGGGTTAGGGTTAGGGTTCGGGCTAGGGTTAGGGTTAGGGGTCGGGGACGATTTAGGGTCCAGGTGAGGGTACGACAACGCTTTAGGGGGAGCGTACGTGTGAGGGCGCGGGTTAGTGTCAGCGTACGTGTTAGGATTAGGGGACGGGTGAGGGTCAGGCTTCGGGGAAGGGTTAGGGTTAGCGTTAGGGCTAGGGTTAGGGTTAGGGGACGGGGACGGTTTAGGGTCCAGGTGAGGGTACGACAACGCCTTAGAGGGAGCGTACGTGTGAGGGCGCGGGTTAGTGTCAGCGTACGGGTTAGGATTAGGGGACGGGTGAGGGTCAGGCTTCGGGGAAGGATTAGGGTTAGGGTTCGGGCTAGGGTTAGGGTTAGGGGACGGGGACGGTTTAGGGTCCAGGTGAGGGTACGACAACGGTTTAGGGGGAGCGTACGTGTGAGGGCGCGGCTTAGTGTCAGCGTACGGGTTAGGATTAGGGGACGGGTGAGGGTCAGGCTTCGGGGAAGGGTTAGGGTTAGGGTTCGGCCAGGGTTAGCGTTAGGAGACGGGGACGGTTTAGGGTCCAGGTGAGGGTACGACAACGCTTTAGGGGGAGCGTACGTGTGAGGGCGCGGGTTAGTGTCAGCGTAAGGGTTAGGATTAGGGGACGGGTGAGGGTCAGGCTTCGGGGAAGGGTTAGGGTTAGGGTTCGGGCTAGGGTTAGGGTTAGGGGTCGGGGACGGTTTAGGGTCCAGGTGAGGGTACGACAACGCTTTAGGGGGAGCGCACGTGTGAGGGCGCGGGTTAGTGTCAGCGTACGGGTTAGGATTAGGGGACGGGTGAGGGTCAGGCTTCGGGGAAGGGTTAGGGTTAGGGTTCGGGCTAGGGTTAGGGTTAGGACACGGGGACGGTTTAGGGTCCAGGTGAGGGTACGACAACGCTTTAGGGGGAGCGTACGTGTGAGGGCGCGGGTTAGTGTCAGCGTACGGGTTAGGATTAGGGGACGGGTGAGGGTCAGGCTTCGGGGAAGGGTTAGGGTTAGGGTTCGGGCTAGGGTTAGGGTTAGGAAACGGGGACGGTTTAGGGTCAAGGTGATGGTACGAGAACGCTTTAGGGGGAGCGTACGTGTGAGGGCACGGGTTAGTGTCAGCGTACGGGTTAGGATTAGGGGACGGGTGAGGGTCAGGCTTCGGGAAAGGGTTAGGGTTCGGGCTAGGGTTAGGGTTAGGGGACGGAGACGGTTTAGGGTCCAGGTGAGGGTACGACAACGCTGTAGGGGGAGCGTACGTGTGAGGGCGCGGGTTAGTGTCAGCGTACGGGTTAGGATTAGGGGACGGGTGAGGGTCAGGCTTCGGGGAAGGGTTAGGGTTAGGGTTCGGGCTAGGGTTAGGGTTAGGGGACGGGGACGGTTTAGGGTCCAGGTGAGGGTACGACAACGCTGTAGGGGGAGCGTACATGTGAGGGCGCGGGTTAGTGTAAGCGTACGGGTTAGGATTAGGGGACGGGTGAGGGTCAGGCTTTGGGGAAGTGTTAGGGTTAGGGTTCGGGCTAGGGCTAGGGTTAGGGGACGGGGACGGTTTAGGGTCCAGGTGAGGGTACGACAACGCTTTAGGGGGAGCGTACGTGTGAGGGCGCGGTTTAGTGTCAGCGTACGGGTTAGGATTAGGGGACGGGTGAGGGTCAGGCTTCGGGGAAGTGTTAGGGTTAGCTTTCGGGCTAGGGTTAGGGTTTGGGAACGGGGACGGTTTAGGGTCCAGGTGAGGGTACGACAACGCTGTAGGGGGAGCGTACGTGTGAGGGCGCGGCTTAGTGTCAGCGTACGGGTTAGGATTAGGGGACGGGTGAGGGTCAGGCTTCGGGGAAGGGTTAGGGTTAGGGTTCGGGCTAGGTTTAGGGTTAGGGGACGGGGACGGTTTAGGGTCCAGGTGAGGGTACGACAACGCTTTAGGGGGATCGTCCGTGTGAGGGCGCGGGTTAGTGTCAGCGTACGGGTTAGGATTAGGGGACGGGTGAGGGTCAGGCTTCGGGGAAGGGTTAGGGTTAGGGTTCGGGCTAGGGTTACGGTTAGGGGACGGGGACGGTTTAGGGTCCAGGTGAGGGTACGACAACGCTGTAGGGGGAGCGTACGTGTGAGGGCGCGGGTTAGTGTCAGCGTACGGGTTAGGATTAGGGGACGGCTGAGTGTCAGGCTTCGGGGAAGGGTTAGGGTTAGGGTTCGGGCTAGGGTTAGGGTTAGGGGACGGGGACGGTTTAGGGTCCAGGTGAGGGTACGACAACGCTTTAGGGGGAGCGTACGTGTGAGGGCGCGGGTTCGTGTCAGCGTACGGGTTAGGTTTAGGGGACGGGTGAGGGTCAGGCTTCGGGGAAGGGTTAGGGTTAGGGTTTGGGCTAGGGTTAGGGTTAGGGGACGGGGACGGTTTAGGGTCCAGGTGAGGGCCCGACAACGGTTTAGGGGGAGCGTACGTGTGAGGGCGCGGCTTAGTGTCAGCGTACGGGTTAGGATTAGGGGACGGGTGAGGGTCAGGCTCCGGGGAAGGGTTAGGGTTAGGGTTCGGCCAGGGTTAGCGTTAGGGGACGGGGACGGTTTAGGGTCCAGGTGAGGGTACGACAACGCTTTAGGGGGAGCGAACGTGTGAGGGCGCGTGTTAGTGTCAGCGTACGGGTTAGGATTAGGGGCCGGGTGAGGGTCAGGCTTCGGGGAAGGGTTAGGTTTAGGGTTCGGGCTAGGGTTAGGGTTAGGGGACGGGGACGGTTTAGGGTCCAGGTGAGGGTACGACAACGCTTTAGGGGGAGCGTACGTGTGAGGGCGCGGGTTAGTGTCAGCGTACGGGTTAGGATTAGGGGACGGGTGAGGGTCAGGCTTCGGGGAAGGGTTAGGGTTAGGGTTCGGGCTAGGGTTAGGGTTAGGGGACGGGGACGGTTTAGGGTCCAGGTGAGGGTACGACAACGCTTTAGGGGGAGCGTACGTGTGAGGGCGCGGGTTCGTGTCAGCGTACGGGTTAGGATTAGGGGACGGGTGAGGGTCAGGATTCGGGGAAGTGTTAGGGTTAGGGTTCGGCCAGGGTTAGCGTTAGGGGACGGGGACGGTTTAGGGTCCAGGTGAGGGTACGACAACGGTTTAGGGGGAGCGTACGTGTGAGGGCGCGGGTTAGTGTCAGCGTACGGGTTAGGATTAGGGGACGGGTGAGGGTCAGGCTTCGGGGAAGTGTTAGGGTTAGGGTTCGGGCCAGGGTTAGCGTTAGGAGACGGGGACGGTTTAGGGTCCAGGTGAGGGTACGACAACGGTTTAGGGGGAGCGTACGTGTGAGGGCGCGGCTTAGTGTCAGCGTACGGGTTAGGATTAGGGGACGGGTGAGGGTCAGGCTTCGGGGAAGGGTTAGGGTTAGGGTTCGGGCTAGGGTTAGGGTTAGGGTTCGGGGACGGTTTAGGGTCCAGGTGAGGGTACGACAACGCTTTAGGGGGAGCGTACGTGTGAGGGCGCGGGTTAGTGTCAGCGTACGGGTTAGGATTAGGGGACGGGTGAGGGTCAGGCTTCGGGGAAGGGTTAGGGTTAGCGTTAGGGCTAGGGTTAGGGTTAGGGGACGGGGACGGTTTAGGGTCCAGGTGAGGGTACGACAACGCTTTAGGGGGAGCGTACGTGTGAGGGCGCGGGTTCGTGTCAGCGTACGGGTTAGGATTAGGGGACGGGTGAGGGTCAGGATTCGGGGAAGTGTTAGGGTTAGGGTTCGGCCAGGGTTAGCGTTAGGGGACGGGGACGGTTTAGGGTCCATGTGAGTGTACGACAACGCTTTAGGGGGAGCGTACGTGTGAGGGCGCGTGTTAGTGTCAGCGTACGGGTTAGGATTAGGGGACGGGTGAGGGTCAGTCTTCGGGGAAGGGTTAGGGTTAGGGTTCGGGCTAGGGTTAGGGTTAGGGGACGGGGACGGTTTAGGGTCCAGGTGAGGGTACGACAACGCTTTAGGGGGAGCGTACGTGTGAGGGCGTGGCTTAGTGTCAGCGTACGGCTTAGGATTAGGGGACGGGTGAGGGTCAGGTTTCGGGGAAGGGTTAGGGTTAGGGTTCGGGCTAGGGTTAGGGTTAGGGGACGGGGACGTTTTAGGGTCCAGGTGAGGGTACGACAACGGTTTAGGGGGAGCGTACGTGTGAGGGCGCGGGTTAGTGTCAGCGTACGGGTTAGGATTAGGGGACGGGTGAGGGTCAGGCTTCGGGGAAGGGTTAGGGTTAGGGTGCGGGCCAGGGTTAGCGTTAGGAGACGGGGACGGTTTAGGGTCCAGGTGAGGGTACGACAACGGTTTAGGGGGAGCGTACGTGTGAGGGCGCGGCTTAGTGTCAGCGTACGGGTTAGGATTAGGGGACGGGTGAGGGTCAGGCTTCGGGGAAGGGTTAGGGTTAGGGTTCGGGCTAGGGTTAGGGTTAGGGTTCGGGGACGGTTTAGGGTCCAGGTGAGGGTACGACAACGCTTTAGGGGGAGCGTACGTGTGAGGGCGCGGGTTAGTGTCAGCGTACGGGTTAGGATTAGGGGACGGGTGAGGGTCAGGCTTCGGGGAAGGGTTAGGGTTAGCGTTAGGGCTAGGGTTAGGGTTAGGGGACGGGGACGGTTTAGGGTCCAGGTGAGGGTACGACAACGCCTTAGAGGGAGCGTACGTGTGAGGGCGCGGGTTAGTGTCAGCGTACGGGTTAGGATTAGGGGACGGGTGAGGGTCAGGCTTCGGGGAAGGATTAGGGTTAGGGTTCGGGCTAGGGTTAGGGTTAGGGGACGGGGACGGTTTAGGGTCCAGGTGAGGGTACGACAACGGTTTAGGGGGAGCGTACGTGTGAGGGCGCGGCTTAGTGTCAGCGTACGGGTTAGGAGTAGGGGACGGGGAGGTTCAGGCTTCGGGGAAGGGTTAGGGTTAGGGTTCGGACTAGGGTTAGGGTTAGGGGACTGGGACGGTTTAGGGTCCAGGTGAGGGTACGACAACGCTGTAGGGGGAGCGTACGTGTGAGGGCGCGGGTTAGTGTCAGCGACGGGTTAGGATTAGGGGACGGGTGAGGGTCAGGCTTCGGGGAAGGGTTAGGGTTAGGGTTCGGGCTAGGGTTAGGGTTAGGGGACGGGGACGGTTTAGGGTCCAGGTGAGGGTACGACAACGCTTTAGGGGGAGCGTACCTGTGAGGGCGCGGCTTAGTGTCAGCGTACGGGTTAGGATTATGGGACGGGTGAGGGTCAGGCTTCGGGGAAGGGTTAGGGTTAGGGTTCGGGCTAGGGTTAGGGTTAGGGGACGTGGACGGTTTAGCGTCCAGGTGAGTGTACGATAACGCTTTAGGGGGAGCGTACGTGTGAGGGCATGGGTTAGTGTCAGCGTACGTGTTAGGATTAGGGGACGTGTGAAGGTCTGGCTTCGGGGAAGGGTTAGGTTTAGGGTTCGGGCTAGGGTTAGGGTTAGGGGACGGGGACGGTTTAGGGTCCAGGTGAGGGTACAACAACGCTTTAGGGGGAGCGTACGTGTGAGAGCGTGGCTTAGTGTCAGCGTACGGCTTAGGATTAGGGGACGGGTGAGGGTCAGGCTTCGGGGAAGGGTTAGGGTTAGGGTTCGGGCTAGGGTTAGGGTTAGGGGACGGGGACGTTTTAGGGTCCAGGTGAGGGTACGACAACGGTTTAGGGGGAGCGTACGTGTGAGGGCACGGCTTAGTGTCAGCGTACGGGTTAGGATTAGGGGACGGGTGAGGGTCAGGCTTCGGGGAAGTGTTAGGGTTAGGGTTCGGCCAGGGTTAGCGTTAGGAGACGGGGACGGTTTAGGGTCCAGGTGAGGGTACGACAACGCTTTAGGGGGAGCGTACGTGTGAGGGCGCGGGTTAGTGTCAGCGTACGGGTTAGGATTAGGGGACGGGTGAGGGTCAGGCTTCGGGGAAGGGTTAGGGTTAGGGTTCGGGCTAGGGTTAGGGTTAGGAGTCGGGGACGGTTTAGGGTCCAGGTGAAGGTACGACAACGCTTTAGGGGGAGCGCACGTGTGAGGGCGCGGGTTAGTGTCAGCGTACGGGTTAGGATTAGGGGACGGGTGAGGGTCAGGCTTCGGGGAAGGGTTAGGGTTAGGGTTCGGGCTAGGGTTAGGGTTAGGACACGGGGACGGTTTAGGGTCCAGGTGAGGGTACGACAACGCTTTAGGGGGAGCGTACGTGTGAGGGCGCGGGTTAGTGTCAGCGTACGGGTTAGGATTAGGGGACGGGTGAGGGTCAGGCTTCGGGGAAGGGTTAGGGTTAGGGTTCGGGCTAGGGTTAGGGTTAGGAAACGGGGACGGTTTAGGGTCAAGGTGATGGTACGAGAACGCTTTAGGGGGAGCGTACGTGTGAGGGCACGGGTTAGTGTCAGCGTACGGGTTAGGATTAGGGGACGGGTGAGGGTCAGGCTTCGGGGAAGGGTTAGGGTTCGGGCTAGGGTTAGGGTTAGGGGACGGGGACGGTTTAGGGTCCAGGTGAGGGTACCACAACGCTGTAGGGGGAGCGTATGTGTGAGGGAGCGGGTTAGTGTCAGCGTACGGGTTAGGATTAGGGGACGGGTGAGGGTCAGGCTTCGGGGAAGGGTTAGGGTTAGGGTTCGGGCTAGGGTTAGGGTTAGGGGACGGGGACGGTTTAGGGTCCAGGTGAGGGTACGACAACGCTGTAGGGGGAGCGTACGTGTGAGGGCGCGGGTTAGTGTCAGCGTACGGGTTAGGATTAGGGGACGGGTGAGGGTCAGGCTTTGGGGAAGTGTTAGGGTTAGGGTTCGGGCTAGGGCTAGGGTTAGGGGACGGGGACGGTTTAGGGTCCAGGTGAGGGTACGACAACGCTTTAGGGGGAGCGTACGTGTGAGGGCGCGGGTTCGTGTCAGCGTACGGGTTAGGATTAGGGGACGGGTGAGGGTCAGGCTTCGGGGAAGGGTTAGGGTTAGGGTTCGGGCTAGGGTTAGGTTTAGGGGACGGGGACGGTTTAGGGTCCAGGTGAGGGCCCGACAACGGTTTAGGGGGAGCGTACGTGTGAGGGCGCGGGTTAGTGTCAGCGTACGGGTTAGGATTAGGGGACGGGTGAGGGTCAGACTTCGGGGAAGGGTTAGGGTTAGGGTTCGGCCAGGGTTAGCGTTAGGGGACGGGGACGGTTTAGGGTCCAGGTGAGGGTACGACAACGCTTTAGGGGGAGCGAACGTGTGAGGGCGCCTGTTAGTGTCAGCGTACGGGTTAGGATTCGGGGACGGGTGAGGGTCAGTCTTCGGGGAAGGGTTAGGTTTAGGGTTCGGGCTAGGGTTAGGGTTAGGGGACGGGGACGGTTTAGGGTCCAGGTGAGGGTACGACAATGCTTTAGGGGGAGCGTACGTGTGAGGGCGCGGGTTAGTGTCAGCGTACGGGTTAGGATTAGGGGACGGGTGAGGGTCAGGCTTCGGGGAAGGGTTAGGCTTTGGGCTAGGGTTAGGGTTAGGGGACGGGGACGGTTTAGGGTCCAGGTGAGGGTACGACAACGCTGTAGGGGGAGCGTACGTGTGAGGGCGCGGGTTAGTGTCAGCGTACGGGTTAGGATTAGGGGACGGGTTAGGGTCAGGCTTCGGGGAAGGGTTAAGTTTAGGGTTCGGGCTAGGGTTAGGGTTAGGGGACGGGGACGGTTTAGGGTCCAGGTGAGGGTACGACAACGCTTTAGGGGGAGAGTACGTGTGAGGGCGTGGGTTAGTGTCAGCGTACGTGTTAGGATTAGGGGACGGGTGAAGGTCTGGCTTCGGGGAAGGGTTAGGGTAAGGGTTCGGGCTAGGGTTAGGGTTAGGGGACGGGGACGGTTTAGGGTCCAGGTGAGGGTACGACAACGCTTTAGGGGGAGCGTACGTGTGAGGGCGTGGCTTAGTGTCAGCGTACGGCTTAGGATTAGGGGACGGGTGAGGGTCAGGCTTCGGGGAAGGGTTAGGGTTAGGGTTCGGGCTAGGGTTAGGGTTAGGGGACGGGGACATTTTAGGGTCCAGGTGAGGGTACGACAACGGTTTAGGGGGAGCGTACGTGTGAGGGCACAGCTTAGTGTCAGCGTACGGGTTAGGATTAGGGGACGGGTGAGGGTCAGGCTTCGGGGAAGGGTTAGGGTTAGGGTTCGGCCAGGGTTAGCGTTAGGAGACGGGGACGGTTTAGGGTCCAGGTGAGGGTACGACAACGCTTTAGGGGGAGCGTACGTGTGAGGGCGCGGGTTAGTGTCAGCGTACGGGTTAGGATTAGGGGACGGGTGAGGGTCAGGCTTCGGGGAAGGGTTAGGGTTAGGGTTCGGGCTAGGGTTAGGGTTAGGGGTCGGGGAAGGTTTAGGGTCCAGGTGAGGGTACGACAACGCTTTAGGGGGAGCGCACGTGTGAGGGCGCGGGTTAGTGTCAGCGTACGGGTTAGGATTAGGGGACGGGTGAGGGTCAGGCTTCGGGGAAGGGTTAGGGTTAGGGTTCGGGCTAGGGTTAGGGTTAGGACACGGGGACGGTTTAGGGTCCAGGTGAGGGTACGACAACGCTTTAGGGGGAGCGTACGTGTGAGGGCGCGGGTTAGTGTCAGCGTACGGGTTAGGATTAGGGGACGGGTGAGGGTCAGGCTTCGGGGAAGGGTTAGGGTTAGGGTTCGGGCTAGGGTTAGGGTTAGGAAACGGGGACGGTTTAGGGTCAAGGTGATGGTACGAGAACGCTTTAGGGGGAGCGTACGTGTGAGGGCACGGGTTAGTGTCAGCGTACGGGTTAGGATTAGGGGACGGGTGAGGGTCAGGCTTCGGGAAAGGGTTAGGGTTCGGGCTAGGGTTAGGGTTAGGGGACGGAGACGGTTTAGGGTCCAGGTGAGGGTACGACAACGCTGTAGGGGGAGCGTACGTGTGAGGGCGCGGGTTAGTGTCAGCGTACGGGTTAGGATTAGGGGACGGGTGAGGGTCAGGCTTCGGGGAAGGGTTAGGGTTAGGGTTCGGGCTAGGGTTAGGGTTAGGGGACGGGGACGGTTTAGGGTCCAGGTGAGGGTACGACAACGCTGTAGGGGGAGCGTACATGTGAGGGCGCGGGTTAGTGTAAGCGTACGGGTTAGGATTAGGGGACGGGTGAGGGTCAGGCTTTGGGGAAGTGTTAGGGTTAGGGTTCGGGCTAGGGCTAGGGTTAGGGGACGGGGACGGTTTAGGGTCCAGGTGAGGGTACGACAATGCTTTAGGGGGAGCGTACGTGTGAGGGCGTGGCTTAGTGTCAGCGTACGGCTTAGGATTAGGGGACGGGTGAGGGTCAGGTTTCGGGGAAGGGTTAGGGTTAGGGTTCGGGCTAGGGTTAGGGTTAGGGGACGGGGACGTTTTAGGGTCCAGGTGAGGGTACGACAACGGTTTAGGGGGAGCGTACGTGTGAGGGCGCGGGTTAGTGTCAGCGTACGGGTTAGGATTAGGGGACGGGTGAGGGTCAGGCTTCGGGGAAGGGTTAGGGTTAGGGTGCGGGCCAGGGTTAGCGTTAGGAGACGGGGACGGTTTAGGGTCCAGGTGAGGGTACGACAACGGTTTAGGGGGAGCGTACGTGTGAGGGCGCGGCTTAGTGTCAGCGTACGGGTTAGGATTAGGGGACGGGTGAGGGTCAGGCTTCGGGGAAGGGTTAGGGTTAGGGTTCGGGCTAGGGTTAGGGTTAGGGTTCGGGGACGGTTTAGGGTCCAGGTGAGGGTACGACAACGCTTTAGGGGGAGCGTACGTGTGAGGGCGTGGGTTAGTGTCAGCGTACGGGTTAGGATTAGGGGACGGGTGAGGGTCAGGCTTCGGGGAAGGGTTAGGGTTAGCGTTAGGGCTAGGGTTAGGGTTAGGGGACGGGGACGGTTTAGGGTCCAGGTGAGGGTACGACAACGCCTTAGAGGGAGCGTACGTGTGAGGGCGCGGGTTAGTGTCAGCGTACGGGTTAGGATTAGGGGACGGGTGAGGGTCAGGCTTCGGGGAAGGATTAGGGTTAGGGTTCGGGCTAGGGTTAGGGTTAGGGGACGGGGACGGTTTAGGGTCCAGGTGAGGGTACGACAACGGTTTAGGGGGAGCGTACGTGTGAGGGCGCGGCTTAGTGTCAGCGTACGGGTTAGGAGTAGGGGACGGGGAGGGTCAGGCTTCGGGGAAGGGTTAGGGTTAGGGTTCGGACTAGGGTTAGGGTTAGGGGACTGGGACGGTTTAGGGTCCAGGTGAGGGTACGACAACGCTGTAGGGGGAGCGTACGTGTGAGGGCGCGGGTTAGTGTCAGCGACGGGTTAGGATTAGGGGACGGGTGAGGGTCAGGCTTCGGGGAAGGGTTAGGGTTAGGGTTCGGGCTAGGGTTAGGGTTAGGGGACGGGGACGGTTTAGGGTCCAGGTGAGGGTACGACAACGCTTTAGGGGGAGCGTACCTGTGAGGGCGCGGCTTAGTGTCAGCGTACGGGTTAGGATTATGGGACGGGTGAGGGTCAGGCTTCGGGGAAGGGTTAGGGTTAGGGTTCGGGCTAGGGTTAGGGTTAGGGGACGTGGACGGTTTAGGGTCCAGGTGAGTGTACGATAACGCTTTAGGGGGAGCGTACGTGTGAGGGCATGGGTTAGTGTCAGCGTACGTGTTAGGATTAGGGGACGTGTGAAGGTCTGGCTTCGGGGAAGGGTTAGGTTTAGGGTTCGGGCTAGGGTTAGGGTTAGGGGACGGGGACGGTTTAGGGTCCAGGTGAGGGTACAACAACGCTTTAGGGGGAGCGTACGTGTGAGAGCGTGGCTTAGTGTCAGCGTACGGCTTAGGATTAGGGGACGGGTGAGGGTCAGGCTTCGGGGAAGTGTTAGGGTTAGGGTTCGGGCTAGGGTTAGGGTTAGGGGACGGGGACGTTTTAGGGTCCAGGTGAGGGTACGACAACGGTTTAGGGGGAGCGTACGTGTGAGGGCACGGCTTAGTGTCAGCGTACGGGTTAGGATTAGGGGACGGGTGAGGGTCAGGCTTCGGGGAAGTGTTAGGGTTAGGGTTCGGCCAGGGTTAGCGTTAGGAGACGGGGACGGTTTAGGGTCCAGGTGAGGGTACGACAACGCTTTAGGGGGAGCGTACGTGTGAGGGCGCGGGTTAGTGTCAGCGTACGGGTTAGGATTAGGGGACGGGTGAGGGTCAGGCTTCGGGGAAGGGTTAGGGTTAGGGTTCGGGCTAGGGTTAGGGTTAGGGGTCGGGGACGGTTTAGGGTCCAGGTGAGGGTACGACAACGCTTTAGGGGGAGCGCACGTGTGAGGGCGCGGGTTAGTGTCAGCGTACGGGTTAGGATTAGGGGACGGGTGAGGGTCAGGCTTCGGGGAAGGGTTAGGGTTAGGGTTCGGGCTAGGGTTAGGGTTAGGACACGGGGACGGTTTAGGGTCCAGGTGAGGGTACGACAACGCTTTAGGGGGAGCGTACGTGTGAGGGCGCGGGTTAGTGTCAGCGTACGGGTTAGGATTAGGGGACGGGTGAGGGTCAGGCTTCGGGGAAGGGTTAGGGTTAGGGTTCGGGCTAGGGTTAGGGTTAGGAAACGGGGACGGTTTAGGGTCAAGGTGATGGTACGAGAACGCTTTAGGGGGAGCGTACGTGTGAGGGCACGGGTTAGTGTCAGCGTACGGGTTAGGATTAGGGGACGGGTGAGGGTCAGGCTTCGGGGAAGGGTTAGGGTTCGGGCTAGGGTTAGGGTTAGGGGACGGGGACGGTTTAGGGTCCAGGTGAGGGTACCACAACGCTGTAGGGGGAGCGTATGTGTGAGGGAGCGGGTTAGTGTCAGCGTACGGGTTAGGATTAGGGGACGGGTGAGGGTCAGGCTTCGGGGAAGGGTTAGGGTTAGGGTTCGGGCTAGGGTTAGGGTTAGGGGACGGGGACGGTTTAGGGTCCAGGTGAGGGTACGACAACGCTGTAGGGGGAGCGTACGTGTGAGGGCGCGGGTTAGTGTCAGCGTACGGGTTAGGATTAGGGGACGGGTGAGGGTCAGGCTTTGGGGAAGTGTTAGGGTTAGGGTTCGGGCTAGGGCTAGGGTTAGGGGACGGGGACGGTTTAGGGTCCAGGTGAGGGTACGACAACGCTTTAGGGGGAGCGTACGTGTGAGGGCGCGGGTTCGTGTCAGCGTACGGGTTAGGATTAGGGGACGGGTGAGGGTCAGGCTTCGGGGAAGGGTTAGGGTTAGGGTTCGGGCTAGGGTTAGGTTTAGGGGACGGGGACGGTTTAGGGTCCAGGTGAGGGCCCGACAACGGTTTAGGGGGAGCGTACGTGTGAGGGCGCGGGTTAGTGTCAGCGTACGGGTTAGGATTAGGGGACGGGTGAGGGTCAGACTTCGGGGAAGGGTTAGGGTTAGGGTTCGGCCAGGGTTAGCGTTAGGGGACGGGGACGGTTTAGGGTCCAGGTGAGGGTACGACAACGCTTTAGGGGGAGCGAACGTGTGAGGGCGCCTGTTAGTGTCAGCGTACGGGTTAGGATTCGGGGACGGGTGAGGGTCAGTCTTCGGGGAAGGGTTAGGTTTAGGGTTCGGGCTAGGGTTAGGGTTAGGGGACGGGGACGGTTTAGGGTCCAGGTGAGGGTACGACAATGCTTTAGGGGGAGCGTACGTGTGAGGGCGCGGGTTAGTGTCAGCGTACGGGTTAGGATTAGGGGACGGGTGAGGGTCAGGCTTCGGGGAAGGGTTAGGCTTTGGGCTAGGGTTAGGGTTAGGGGACGGGGACGGTTTAGGGTCCAGGTGAGGGTACGACAACGCTGTAGGGGGAGCGTACGTGTGAGGGCGCGGGTTAGTGTCAGCGTACGGGTTAGGATTAGGGGACGGGTGAGGGTCAGGCTTCGGGGAAGGATTAGGGTTAGGGTTCGGGCTAGGGTTAGGGTTAGGGGACGGGGACGGTTTAGGGTCCAGGTGAGGGTACGACAACGGTTTAGGGGGAGCGTACGTGTGAGGGCGCGGCTTAGTGTCAGCGTACGGGTTAGGAGTAGGGGACGGGGAGGTTCAGGCTTCGGGGAAGGGTTAGGGTTAGGGTTCGGACTAGGGTTAGGGTTAGGGGACTGGGACGGTTTAGGGTCCAGGTGAGGGTACGACAACGCTGTAGGGTGAGCGTACGTGTGAGGGCGCGGGTTAGTGTCAGCGACGGGTTAGGATTAGGGGACGGGTGAGGGTCAGGCTTCGGGGAAGGGTTAGGGTTAGGATTCGGGCTAGGGTTAGGGTTAGGGGACGGGGACGGTTTAGGGTCCAGGTGAGGGTACGACAACGCTTTAGGGGGAGCGTACCTGTGAGGGCGCGGCTTAGTGTCAGCGTACGGGTTAGGATTATGGGACGGGTGAGGGTCAGGCTTCGGGGAAGGGTTAGGGTTAGGGTTCGGGCTAGGGTTAGGGTTAGGGGACGTGGACGGTTTAGGGTCCAGGTGAGTGTACGATAACGCTTTAGGGGGAGCGTACGTGTGAGGGCATGGGTTAGTGTCAGCGTACGTGTTAGGATTAGGGGACGTGTGAAGGTCTGGCTTCGGGGAAGGGTTAGGTTTAGGGTTCGGGCTAGGGTTAGGGTTAGGGGACGGGGACGGTTTAGGGTCCAGGTGAGGGTACAACAACGCTTTAGGGGGAGCGTACGTGTGAGAGCGTGGCTTAGTGTCAGCGTACGGCTTAGGATTAGGGGACGGGTGAGGGTCAGGCTTCGGGGAAGGGTTAGGGTTAGGGTTCGGGCTAGGGTTAGGGTTAGGGGACGGGGACGTTTTAGGGTCCAGGTGAGGGTACGACAACGGTTTAGGGGGAGCGTACGTGTGAGGGCACGGCTTAGTGTCAGCGTACGGGTTAGGATTAGGGGACGGGTGAGGGTCAGGCTTCGGGGAAGTGTTAGGGTTAGGGTTCGGCCAGGGTTAGCGTTAGGAGACGGGGACGGTTTAGGGTCCAGGTGAGGGTACGACAACGCTTTAGGGGGAGCGTACGTGTGAGGGCGCGGGTTAGTGTCAGCGTACGGGTTAGGATTAGGGGACGGGTGAGGGTCAGGCTTCGGGGAAGGGTTAGGGTTAGGGTTCGGGCTAGGGTTAGGGTTAGGGGTCGGGGACGGTTTAGGGTCCAGGTGAGGGTACGACAACGCTTTAGGGGGAGCGCACGTGTGAGGGCGCGGGTTAGTGTCAGCGTACGGGTTAGGATTAGGGGACGGGTGAGGGTCAGGCTTCGGGGAAGGGTTAGGGTTAGGGTTCGGGCTAGGGTTAGGGTTAGGACACGGGGACGGTTTAGGGTCCAGGTGAGGGTACGACAACGCTTTAGGGGGAGCGTACGTGTGAGGGCGCGGGTTAGTGTCAGCGTACGGGTTAGGATTAGGGGACGGGTGAGGGTCAGGCTTCGGGGAAGGGTTAGGGTTAGGGTTCGGGCTAGGGTTAGGGTTAGGAAACGGGGACGGTTTAGGGTCAAGGTGATGGTACGAGAACGCTTTAGGGGGAGCGTACGTGTGAGGGCACGGGTTAGTGTCAGCGTACGGGTTAGGATTAGGGGACGGGTGAGGGTCAGGCTTCGGGGAAGGGTTAGGGTTCGGGCTAGGGTTAGGGTTAGGGGACGGGGACGGTTTAGGGTCCAGGTGAGGGTACCACAACGCTGTAGGGGGAGCGTATGTGTGAGGGAGCGGGTTAGTGTCAGCGTACGGGTTAGGATTAGGGGACGGGTGAGGGTCAGGCTTCGGGGAAGGGTTAGGGTTAGGGTTCGGGCTAGGGTTAGGGTTAGGGGACGGGGACGGTTTAGGGTCCAGGTGAGGGTACGACAACGCTGTAGGGGGAGCGTACGTGTGAGGGCGCGGGTTAGTGTCAGCGTACGGGTTAGGATTAGGGGACGGGTGAGGGTCAGGCTTTGGGGAAGTGTTAGGGTTAGGGTTCGGGCTAGGGCTAGGGTTAGGGGACGGGGACGGTTTAGGGTCCAGGTGAGGGTACGACAACGCTTTAGGGGGAGCGTACGTGTGAGGGCGCGGGTTCGTGTCAGCGTACGGGTTAGGATTAGGGGACGGGTGAGGGTCAGGCTTCGGGGAAGGGTTAGGGTTAGGGTTCGGGCTAGGGTTAGTTTTAGGGGACGGGGACGGTTTAGGGTCCAGGAGAGGGCCCGACAACGGTTTAGGGGGAGCGTACGTGTGAGGGCGCGGGTTAGTGTCAGCGTACGGGTTAGGATTAGGGGACGGGTGAGGGTCAGACTTCGGGGAAGGGTTAGGGTTAGGGTTCGGCCAGGGTTAGCGTTAGGGGACGGGGACGGTTTAGGGTCCAGGTGAGGGTACGACAACGCTTTAGGGGGAGCGAACGTGTGAGGGCGCCTGTTAGTGTCAGCGTACGGGTTAGGATTCGGGGACGGGTGAGGGTCAGTCTTCGGGGAAGGGTTAGGTTTAGGGTTCGGGCTAGGGTTAGGGTTAGGGGACGGGGACGGTTTAGGGTCCAGGTGAGGGTACGACAATGCTTTAGGGGGAGCGTACGTGTGAGGGCGCGGGTTAGTGTCAGCGTACGGGTTAGGATTAGGGGACGGGTGAGGGTCAGGCTTCGGGGAAGGGTTAGGCTTTGGGCTAGGGTTAGGGTTAGGGGACGGGGACGGTTTAGGGTCCAGGTGAGGGTACGACAACGCTGTAGGGGGAGCGTACGTGTGAGGGCGCGGGTTAGTGTCAGCGTACGGGTTAGGATTAGGGGACGGGTTAGGGTCAGGCTTCGGGGAAGGGTTAAGTTTAGGGTTCGGGCTAGGGTTAGGGTTAGGGGACGGGGACGGTTTAGGGTCCAGGTGAGGGTACGACAACGCTTTAGGGGGAGAGTACGTGTGAGGGCGTGGGTTAGTGTCAGCGTACGTGTTAGGATTAGGGGACGGGTGAAGGTCTGGCTTCGGGGAAGGGTTAGGGTAAGGGTTCGGGCTAGGGTTAGGGTTAGGGGACGGGGACGGTTTAGGGTCCAGGTGAGGGTACGACAACGCTTTAGGGGGAGCGTACGTGTGAGGGCGTGGCTTAGTGTCAGCGTACGGCTTAGGATTAGGGGACGGGTGAGTGTCAGGCTTCGGGGAAGGGTTAGGGTTAGGGTTCGGGCTAGGGTTAGGGTTAGGGGACGGGGACATTTTAGGGTCCAGGTGAGGGTACGACAACGGTTTAGGGGGAGCGTACGTGTGAGGGCACAGCTTAGTGTCAGCGTACGGGTTAGGATTAGGGGACGGGTGAGGGTCAGGCTTCGGGGAAGGGTTAGGGTTAGGGTTCGGCCAGGGTTAGCGTTAGGAGACGGGGACGGTTTAGGGTCCAGGTGAGGGTACGACAACGCTTTAGGGGGAGCGCACGTGTGAGGGCGCGGGTTAGTGTCAGCGTACGGGTTAGGATTAGGGGACGGGTGAGGGTCAGGCTTCGGGGAAGGGTTAGGGTTAGGGTTCGGGCTAGGGTTAGGGTTAGGACACGGGGACGGTTTAGGGTCCAGGTGAGGGTACGACAACGCTTTAGGGGGAGCGTACGTGTGAGGGCGCGGGTTAGTGTCAGCGTACGGGTTAGGATTAGGGGACGGGTGAGGGTCAGGCTTCGGGGAAGGGTTAGGGTTAGGGTTCGGGCTAGGGTTAGGGTTAGGAAACGGGGACGGTTTAGGGTCAAGGTGATGGTACGAGAACGCTTTAGGGGGAGCGTACGTGTGAGGGCACGGGTTAGTGTCAGCGTACGGGTTAGGATTAGGGGACGGGTGAGGGTCAGGCTTCGGGAAAGGGTTAGGGTTCGGGCTAGGGTTAGGGTTAGGGGACGGAGACGGTTTAGGGTCCAGGTGAGGGTACGACAACGCTGTAGGGGGAGCGTACGTGTGAGGGCGCGGGTTAGTGTCAGCGTACGGGTTAGGATTAGGGGACGGGTGAGGGTCAGGCTTCGGGGAAGGGTTAGGGTTAGGGTTCGGGCTAGGGTTAGGGTTAGGGGACGGGGACGGTTTAGGGTCCAGGTGAGGGTACGACAACGCTGTAGGGGGAGCGTACATGTGAGGGCGCGGGTTAGTGTAAGCGTACGGGTTAGGATTAGGGGACGGGTGAGGGTCAGGCTTTGGGGAAGTGTTAGGGTTAGGGTTCGGGCTAGGGCTAGGGTTAGGGGACGGGGACGGTTTAGGGTCCAGGTGAGGGTACGACAACGCTTTAGGGGGAGCGTACGTGTGAGGGCGTGGCTTAGTGTCAGCGTACGGGTTAGGATTAGGGGACGGGTGAGGGTCAGGCTTCGGGGAAGGGTTAGGGTTAGGGTTCGGGCTAGGGTTAGGGTTAGGAAACGGGGACGGTTTAGGGTCAAGGTGATGGTACGAGAACGCTTTAGGGGGAGCGTACGTGTGAGGGCACGGGTTAGTGTCAGCGTACGGGTTAGGATTAGGGGACGGGTGAGGGTCAGGCTTCGGGGAAGGGTTAGGGTTCGGGCTAGGGTTAGGGTTAGGGGACGGGGACGGTTTAGGGTCCAGGTGAGGGTACCACAACGCTGTAGGGGGAGCGTATGTGTGAGGGAGCGGGTTAGTGTCAGCGTACGGGTTAGGATTAGGGGACGGGTGAGGGTCAGGCTTCGGGGAAGGGTTAGGGTTAGGGTTCGGGCTAGGGTTAGGGTTAGGGGACGGGGACGGTTTAGGGTCCAGGTGAGGGTACGACAACGCTGTAGGGGGAGCGTACGTGTGAGGGCGCGGGTTAGTGTCAGCGTACGGGTTAGGATTAGGGGACGGGTGAGGGTCAGGCTTTGGGGAAGTGTTAGGGTTAGGGTTCGGGCTAGGGCTAGGGTTAGGGGACGGGGACGGTTTAGGGTCCAGGTGAGGGTACGACAACGCTTTAGGGGGAGCGTACGTGTGAGGGCGCGGGTTCGTGTCAGCGTACGGGTTAGGATTAGGGGACGGGTGAGGGTCAGGCTTCGGGGAAGGGTTAGGGTTAGGGTTCGGGCTAGGGTTAGGTTTAGGGGACGGGGACGGTTTAGGGTCCAGGTGAGGGCCCGACAACGGTTTAGGGGGAGCGTACGTGTGAGGGCGCGGGTTAGTGTCAGCGTACGGGTTAGGATTAGGGGACGGGTGAGGGTCAGACTTCGGGGAAGGGTTAGGGTTAGGGTTCGGCCAGGGTTAGCGTTAGGGGACGGGGACGGTTTAGGGTCCAGGTGAGGGTACGACAACGCTTTAGGGGGAGCGAACGTGTGAGGGCGCCTGTTAGTGTCAGCGTACGGGTTAGGATTCGGGGACGGGTGAGGGTCAGTCTTCGGGGAAGGGTTAGGTTTAGGGTTCGGGCTAGGGTTAGGGTTAGGGGACGGGGACGGTTTAGGGTCCAGGTGAGGGTACGACAATGCTTTAGGGGGAGCGTACGTGTGAGGGCGTGGGTTAGTGTCAGCGTACGGGTTAGGATTAGGGGACGGGTGAGGGTCAGGCTTCGGGGAAGGGTTAGGCTTTGGGCTAGGGTTAGGGTTAGGGGACGGGGACGGTTTAGGGTCCAGGTGAGGGTACGACAACGCTGTAGGGGGAGCGTACGTGTGAGGGCGCGGGTTAGTGTCAGCGTACGGGTTAGGATTAGGGGACGGGTTAGGGTCAGGCTTCGGGGAAGGGTTAAGTTTAGGGTTCGGGCTAGGGTTAGGGTTAGGGGACGGGGACGGTTTAGGGTCCAGGTGAGGGTACGACAACGCTTTAGGGGGAGAGTACGTGTGAGGGCGTGGGTTAGTGTCAGCGTACGTGTTAGGATTAGGGGACGGGTGAAGGTCTGGCTTCGGGGAAGGGTTAGGGTAAGGGTTCGGGCTAGGGTTAGGGTTAGGGGACGGGGACGGTTTAGGGTCCAGGTGAGGGTACGACAACGCTTTAGGGGGAGCGTACGTGTGAGGGCGTGGCTTAGTGTCAGCGTACGGCTTAGGATTAGGGGACGGGTGAGGGTCAGGCTTCGGGGAAGGGTTAGGGTTAGGGTTCGGGCTAGGGTTAGGGTTAGGGGACGGGGACATTTTAGGGTCCAGGTGAGGGTACGACAACGGTTTAGGGGGAGCGTACGTGTGAGGGCACAGCTTAGTGTCAGCGTACGGGTTAGGATTAGGGGACGGGTGAGGGTCAGGCTTCGGGGAAGGGTTAGGGTTAGGGTTCGGCCAGGGTTAGCGTTAGGAGACGGGGACGGTTTAGGGTCCAGGTGAGGGTACGACAACGCTTTAGGGGGAGCGTACGTGTGAGGGCGCGGGTTAGTGTCAGCGTACGGGTTAGGATTAGGGGACGGGTGAGGGTCAGGCTTCGGGGAAGGGTTAGGGTTAGGGTTCGGGCTAGGGTTAGGGTTAGGGGTCGGGGACGGTTTAGGGTCCAGGTGAGGGTACGACAACGCTTTAGGGGGAGCGCACGTGTGAGGGCGCGGGTTAGTGTCAGCGTACGGGTTAGGATTAGGGGACGGGTGAGGGTCAGGCTTCGGGGAAGGGTTAGGGTTAGGGTTCGGGCTAGGGTTAGGGTTAGGACACGGGGACGGTTTAGGGTCCAGGTGAGGGTACGACAACGCTTTAGGGGGAGCGTACGTGTGAGGGCGCGGGTTAGTGTCAGCGTACGGGTTAGGATTAGGGGACGGGTGAGGGTCAGGCTTCGGGGAAGGGTTAGGGTTAGGGTTCGGGCTAGGGTTAGGGTTAGGAAACGGGGACGGTTTAGGGTCAAGGTGATGGTACGAGAACGCTTTAGGGGGAGCGTACGTGTGAGGGCACGGGTTAGTGTCAGCGTACGGGTTAGGATTAGGGGACGGGTGAGGGTCAGGCTTCGGGAAAGGGTTAGGGTTCGGGCTAGGGTTAGGGTTAGGGGACGGAGACGGTTTAGGGTCCAGGTGAGGGTACGACAACGCTGTAGGGGGAGCGTACGTGTGAGGGCGCGGGTTAGTGTCAGCGTACGGGTTAGGATTAGGGGACGGGTGAGGGTCAGGCTTCGGGGAAGGGTTAGGGTTAGGGTTCGGGCTAGGGTTAGGGTTAGGGGACGGGGACGGTTTAGGGTCCAGGTGAGGGTACGACAACGCTGTAGGGGGAGCGTACATGTGAGGGCGCGGGTTAGTGTAAGCGTACGGGTTAGGATTAGGGGACGGGTGAGGGTCAGGCTTTGGGGAAGTGTTAGGGTTAGGGTTCGGGCTAGGGCTAGGGTTAGGGGACGGGGACGGTTTAGGGTCCAGGTGAGGGTACGACAACGCTTTAGGGGGAGCGTACGTGTGAGGGCGTGGCTTAGTGTCAGCGTACGGCTTAGGATTAGGGGACGGGTGAGGGTCAGGTTTCGGGGAAGAGTTAGGGTTAGGGTTCGGGCTAGGGTTAGGGTTAGGGGACGGGGACGTTTTAGGGTCCAGGTGAGGGTACGACAACGGTTTAGGGGGAGCGTACGTGTGAGGGCGCGGGTTAGTGTCAGCGTACGGGTTAGGATTAGGGGACGGGTGAGGGTCAGGCTTCGGGGAAGGGTTAGGGTTAGGGTGCGGGCCAGGGTTAGCGTTAGGAGACGGGGACGGTTTAGGGTCCAGGTGAGGGTACGACAACGGTTTAGGGGGAGCGTACGTGTGAGGGCGCGGCTTAGTGTCAGCGTACGGGT
The DNA here is from genome assembly GCF_963455315.2 of Globicephala melas. Lineage (NCBI taxonomy): Eukaryota > Metazoa > Chordata > Mammalia > Artiodactyla > Delphinidae > Globicephala > Globicephala melas. The sequence continues at coordinate 431,863 of NW_027207380.1, forward strand.
TAGGATTAGGGGACGGGTGAGGGTCAGGCTTCGGGGAAGGGTTAGGGTTAGGGTTCGGGCTAGGGTTAGGGTTAGGGTTCGGGGACGGTTTAGGGTCCAGGTGAGGGTACGACAACGCTTTAGGGGGAGCGTACGTGTGAGGGCGTGGGTTAGTGTCAGCGTACGGGTTAGGATTAGGGGACGGGTGAGGGTCAGGCTTCGGGGAAGGGTTAGGGTTAGCGTTAGGGCTAGGGTTAGGGTTAGGGGACGGGGACGGTTTAGGGTCCAGGTGAGGGTACGACAACGCCTTAGAGGGAGCGTACGTGTGAGGGCGCGGGTTAGTGTCAGTGTACGGGTTAGGATTAGGGGACGGGTGAGGGTCAGGCTTCGGGGAAGGATTAGGTTTAGGGTTCGGGCTAGGGTTAGGGTTAGGGGACGGGGACGGTTTAGGGTCCAGGTGAGGGTACGACAATGCTTTAGGGGGAGCGTACGTGTGAGGGCGCGGGTTAGTGTCAGCGTACGGGTTAGGATTAGGGGACGGGTGAGGGTCAGGCTTCGGGGAAGGGTTAGGCTTTGGGCTAGGGTTAGGGTTAGGGGACGGGGACGGTTTAGGGTCCAGGTGAGGGTACGACAACGCTGTAGGGGGAGCGTACGTGTGAGGGCGCGGGTTAGTGTCAGCGTACGGGTTAGGATTAGGGGACGGGTTAGGGTCAGGCTTCGGGGAAGGGTTAAGTTTAGGGTTCGGGCTAGGGTTAGGGTTAGGGGACGGGGACGGTTTAGGGTCCAGGTGAGGGTACGACAACGCTTTAGGGGGAGAGTACGTGTGAGGGCGTGGGTTAGTGTCAGCGTACGTGTTAGGATTAGGGGACGGGTGAAGGTCTGGCTTCGGGGAAGGGTTAGGGTAAGGGTTCGGGCTAGGGTTAGGGTTAGGGGACGGGGACGGTTTAGGGTCCAGGTGAGGGTACGACAACGCTTTAGGGGGAGCGTACGTGTGAGGGCGTGGCTTAGTGTCAGCGTACGGCTTAGGATTAGGGGACGGGTGAGGGTCAGGCTTCGGGGAAGGGTTAGGGTTAGGGTTCGGGCTAGGGTTAGGGTTAGGGGACGGGGACATTTTAGGGTCCAGGTGAGGGTACGACAACGGTTTAGGGGGAGCGTACGTGTGAGGGCACAGCTTAGTGTCAGCGTACGGGTTAGGATTAGGGGACGGGTGAGGGTCAGGCTTCGGGGAAGGGTTAGGGTTAGGGTTCGGCCAGGGTTAGCGTTAGGAGACGGGGACGGTTTAGGGTCCAGGTGAGGGTACGACAACGCTTTAGGGGGAGCGTACGTGTGAGGGCGCGGGTTAGTGTCAGCGTACGGGTTAGGATTAGGGGACGGGTGAGGGTCAGGCTTCGGGGAAGGGTTAGGGTTAGGGTTCGGGCTAGGGTTAGGGTTAGGGGTCGGGGACGGTTTAGGGTCCAGGTGAGGGTACGACAACGCTTTAGGGGGAGCGCACGTGTGAGGGCGCGGGTTAGTGTCAGCGTACGGGTTAGGATTAGGGGACGGGTGAGGGTCAGGCTTCGGGGAAGGGTTAGGGTTAGGGTTCGGGCTAGGGTTAGGGTTAGGACACGGGGACGGTTTAGGGTCCAGGTGAGGGTACGACAACGCTTTAGGGGGAGCGTACGTGTGAGGGCGCGGGTTAGTGTCAGCGTACGGGTTAGGATTAGGGGACGGGTGAGGGTCAGGCTTCGGGGAAGGGTTAGGCTTTGGGCTAGGGTTAGGGTTAGGGGACGGGGACGGTTTAGGGTCCAGGTGAGGGTACGACAACGCTGTAGGGGGAGCGTACGTGTGAGGGCGCGGGTTAGTGTCAGCGTACGGGTTAGGATTAGGGGACGGGTTAGGGTCAGGCTTCGGGGAAGGGTTAAGTTTAGGGTTCGGGCTAGGGTTAGGGTTAGGGGACGGGGACGGTTTAGGGTCCAGGTGAGGGTACGACAACGCTTTAGGGGGAGAGTACGTGTGAGGGCGTGGGTTAGTGTCAGCGTACGTGTTAGGATTAGGGGACGGGTGAAGGTCTGGCTTCGGGGAAGGGTTAGGGTAAGGGTTCGGGCTAGGGTTAGGGTTAGGGGACGGGGACGGTTTAGGGTCCAGGTGAGGGTACGACAACGCTTTAGGGGGAGCGTACGTGTGAGGGCGTGGCTTAGTGTCAGCGTACGGCTTAGGATTAGGGGACGGGTGAGGGTCAGGCTTCGGGGAAGGGTTAGGGTTAGGGTTCGGGCTAGGGTTAGGGTTAGGGGACGGGGACATTTTAGGGTCCAGGTGAGGGTACGACAACGGTTTAGGGGGAGCGTACGTGTGAGGGCACAGCTTAGTGTCAGCGTACGGGTTAGGATTAGGGGACGGGTGAGGGTCAGGCTTCGGGGAAGGGTTAGGGTTAGGGTTCGGCCAGGGTTAGCGTTAGGAGACGGGGACGGTTTAGGGTCCAGGTGAGGGTACGACAACGCTTTAGGGGGAGCGTACGTGTGAGGGCGCGGGTTAGTGTCAGCGTACGGGTTAGGATTAGGGGACGGGTGAGGGTCAGGCTTCGGGGAAGGGTTAGGGTTAGGGTTCGGGCTAGGGTTAGGGTTAGGGGTCGGGGACGGTTTAGGGTCCAGGTGAGGGTACGACAACGCTTTAGGGGGAGCGCACGTGTGAGGGCGCGGGTTAGTGTCAGCGTACGGGTTAGGATTAGGGGACGGGTGAGGGTCAGGCTTCGGGGAAGGGTTAGGGTTAGGGTTCGGGCTAGGGTTAGGGTTAGGACACGGGGACGGTTTAGGGTCCAGGTGAGGGTACGACAACGCTTTAGGGGGAGCGTACGTGTGAGGGCGCGGGTTAGTGTCAGCGTACGGGTTAGGATTAGGGGACGGGTGAGGGTCAGGCTTCGGGGAAGGGTTAGGGTTAGGGTTCGGGCTAGGGTTAGGGTTAGGAAACGGGGACGGTTTAGGGTCAAGGTGATGGTACGAGAACGCTTTAGGGGGAGCGTACGTGTGAGGGCACGGGTTAGTGTCAGCGTACGGGTTAGGATTAGGGGACGGGTGAGGGTCAGGCTTCGGGAAAGGGTTAGGGTTCGGGCTAGGGTTAGGGTTAGGGGACGGAGACGGTTTAGGGTCCAGGTGAGGGTACGACAACGCTGTAGGGGGAGCGTACGTGTGAGGGCGCGGGTTAGTGTCAGCGTACGGGTTAGGATTAGGGGACGGGTGAGGGTCAGGCTTCGGGGAAGGGTTAGGGTTAGGGTTCGGGCTAGGGTTAGGGTTAGGGGACGGGGACGGTTTAGGGTCCAGGTGAGGGTACGACAACGCTGTAGGGGGAGCGTACATGTGAGGGCGCGGGTTAGTGTAAGCGTACGGGTTAGGATTAGGGGACGGGTGAGGGTCAGGCTTTGGGGAAGTGTTAGGGTTAGGGTTCGGGCTAGGGCTAGGGTTAGGGGACGGGGACGGTTTAGGGTCCAGGTGAGGGTACGACAACGCTTTAGGGGGAGCGTACGTGTGAGGGCGTGGCTTAGTGTCAGCGTACGGCTTAGGATTAGGGGACGGGTGAGGGTCAGGTTTCGGGGAAGAGTTAGGGTTAGGGTTCGGGCTAGGGTTAGGGTTAGGGGACGGGGACGTTTTAGGGTCCAGGTGAGGGTACGACAACGGTTTAGGGGGAGCGTACGTGTGAGGGCGCGGGTTAGTGTCAGCGTACGGGTTAGGATTAGGGGACGGGTGAGGGTCAGGCTTCGGGGAAGGGTTAGGGTTAGGGTGCGGGCCAGGGTTAGCGTTAGGAGACGGAGACGGTTTAGGGTCCAGGTGAGGGTACGACAACGGTTTAGGGGGAGCGTACGTGTGAGGGCGCGGCTTAGTGTCAGCGTACGGGTTAGGATTAGGGGACGGGTGAGGGTCAGGCTTCGGGGAAGGGTTAGGGTTAGGGTTCGGGCTAGGGTTAGGGTTAGGGTTCGGGGACGGTTTAGGGTCCAGGTGAGGGTACGACAACGCTTTAGGGGGAGCGTACGTGTGAGGGCGTGGGTTAGTGTCAGCGTACGGGTTAGGATTAGGGGACGGGTGAGGGTCAGGCTTCGGGGAAGGGTTAGGGTTAGCGTTAGGGCTAGGGTTAGGGTTAGGGGACGGGGACGGTTTAGGGTCCAGGTGAGGGTACGACAACGCCTTAGAGGGAGCGTACGTGTGAGGGCGCGGGTTAGTGTCAGTGTACGGGTTAGGATTAGGGGACGGGTGAGGGTCAGGCTTCGGGGAAGGATTAGGTTTAGGGTTCGGGCTAGGGTTAGGGTTAGGGGACGGGGACGGTTTAGGGTCCAGGTGAGGGTACGACAATGCTTTAGGGGGAGCGTACGTGTGAGGGCGCGGGTTAGTGTCAGCGTACGGGTTAGGATTAGGGGACGGGTGAGGGTCAGGCTTCGGGGAAGGGTTAGGCTTTGGGCTAGGGTTAGGGTTAGGGGACGGGGACGGTTTAGGGTCCAGGTGAGGGTACGACAACGCTGTAGGGGGAGCGTACGTGTGAGGGCGCGGGTTAGTGTCAGCGTACGGGTTAGGATTAGGGGACGGGTTAGGGTCAGGCTTCGGGGAAGGGTTAAGTTTAGGGTTCGGGCTAGGGTTAGGGTTAGGGGACGGGGACGGTTTAGGGTCCAGGTGAGGGTACGACAACGCTTTAGGGGGAGAGTACGTGTGAGGGCGTGGGTTAGTGTCAGCGTACGTGTTAGGATTAGGGGACGGATGAAGGTCTGGCTTCGGGGAAGGGTTAGGGTAAGGGTTCGGGCTAGGGTTAGGGTTAGGGGACGGGGACGGTTTAGGGTCCAGGTGAGGGTACGACAACGCTTTAGGGGGAGCGTACGTGTGAGGGCGTGGCTTAGTGTCAGCGTACGGCTTAGGATTAGGGGACGGGTGAGGGTCAGGCTTCGGGGAAGGGTTAGGGTTAGGGTTCGGGCTAGGGTTAGGGTTAGGGGACGGGGACATTTTAGGGTCCAGGTGAGGGTACGACAACGGTTTAGGGGGAGCGTACGTGTGAGGGCACAGCTTAGTGTCAGCGTACGGGTTAGGATTAGGGGACGGGTGAGGGTCAGGCTTCGGGGAAGGGTTAGGGTTAGGGTTCGGCCAGGGTTAGCGTTAGGAGACGGGGACGGTTTAGGGTCCAGGTGAGGGTACGACAACGCTTTAGGGGGAGCGTACGTGTGAGGGCGCGGGTTAGTGTCAGCGTACGGGTTAGGATTAGGGGACGGGTGAGGGTCAGGCTTCGGGGAAGGGTTAGGGTTAGGGTTCGGGCTAGGGTTAGGGTTAGGGGTCGGGGACGGTTTAGGGTCCAGGTGAGGGTACGACAACGCTTTAGGGGGAGCGCACGTGTGAGGGCGCGGGTTAGTGTCAGCGTACGGGTTAGGATTAGGGGACGGGTGAGGGTCAGGCTTCGGGGAAGGGTTAGGGTTAGGGTTCGGGCTAGGGTTAGGGTTAGGACACGGGGACGGTTTAGGGTCCAGGTGAGGGTACGACAACGCTTTAGGGGGAGCGTACGTGTGAGGGCGCGGGTTAGTGTCAGCGTACGGGTTAGGATTAGGGGACGGGTGAGGGTCAGGCTTCGGGGAAGGGTTAGGGTTAGGGTTCGGGCTAGGGTTAGGGTTAGGAAACGGGGACGGTTTAGGGTCAAGGTGATGGTACGAGAACGCTTTAGGGGGAGCGTACGTGTGAGGGCACGGGTTAGTGTCAGCGTACGGGTTAGGATTAGGGGACGGGTGAGGGTCAGGCTTCGGGAAAGGGTTAGGGTTCGGGCTAGGGTTAGGGTTAGGGGACGGAGACGGTTTAGGGTCCAGGTGAGGGTACGACAACGCTGTAGGGGGAGCGTACGTGTGAGGGCGCGGGTTAGTGTCAGCGTACGGGTTAGGATTAGGGGACGGGTGAGGGTCAGGCTTCGGGGAAGGGTTAGGGTTAGGGTTCGGGCTAGGGTTAGGGTTAGGGGACGGGGACGGTTTAGGGTCCAGGTGAGGGTACGACAACGCTGTAGGGGGAGCGTACATGTGAGGGCGCGGGTTAGTGTAAGCGTACGGGTTAGGATTAGGGGACGGGTGAGGGTCAGGCTTTGGGGAAGTGTTAGGGTTAGGGTTCGGGCTAGGGCTAGGGTTAGGGGACGGGGACGGTTTAGGGTCCAGGTGAGGGTACGACAACGCTTTAGGGGGAGCGTACGTGTGAGGGCGTGGCTTAGTGTCAGCGTACGGCTTAGGATTAGGGGACGGGTGAGGGTCAGGTTTCGGGGAAGGGTTAGGGTTAGGGTTCGGGCTAGGGTTAGGGTTAGGGGACGGGGACGTTTTAGGGTCCAGGTGAGGGTACGACAACGGTTTAGGGGGAGCGTACGTGTGAGGGCGCGGGTTAGTGTCAGCGTACGGGTTAGGATTAGGGGACGGGTGAGGGTCAGGCTTCGGGGAAGGGTTAGGGTTAGGGTGCGGGCCAGGGTTAGCGTTAGGAGACGGGGACGGTTTAGGGTCCAGGTGAGGGTACGACAACGGTTTAGGGGGAGCGTACGTGTGAGGGCGCGGCTTAGTGTCAGCGTACGGGTTAGGATTAGGGGACGGGTGAGGGTCAGGCTTCGGGGAAGGGTTAGGGTTAGGGTTCGGGCTAGGGTTAGGGTTAGGGTTCGGGGACGGTTTAGGGTCCAGGTGAGGGTACGACAACGCTTTAGGGGGAGCGTACGTGTGAGGGCGTGGGTTAGTGTCAGCGTACGGGTTAGGATTAGGGGACGGGTGAGGGTCAGGCTTCGGGGAAGGGTTAGGGTTAGCGTTAGGGCTAGGGTTAGGGTTAGGGGACGGGGACGGTTTAGGGTCCAGGTGAGGGTACGACAACGCCTTAGAGGGAGCGTACGTGTGAGGGCGCGGGTTAGTGTCAGCGTACGGGTTAGGATTAGGGGACGGGTGAGGGTCAGGCTTCGGGGAAGGATTAGGGTTAGGGTTCGGGCTAGGGTTAGGGTTAGGGGACGGGGACGGTTTAGGGTCCAGGTGAGGGTACGACAACGGTTTAGGGGGAGCGTACGTGTGAGGGCGCGGCTTAGTGTCAGCGTACGGGTTAGGAGTAGGGGACGGGGAGGGTCAGGCTTCGGGGAAGGGTTAGGGTTAGGGTTCGGACTAGGGTTAGGGTTAGGGGACTGGGACGGTTTAGGGACCAGGTGAGGGTACGACAACGCTGTAGGGGGAGCGTACGTGTGAGGGCGCGGGTTAGTGTCAGCGACGGGTTAGGATTAGGGGACGGGTGAGGGTCAGGCTTCGGGGAAGGGTTAGGGTTAGGGTTCGGGCTAGGGTTAGGGTTAGGGGACGGGGACGGTTTAGGGTCCAGGTGAGGGTACGACAACGCTTTAGGGGGAGCGTACCTGTGAGGGCGCGGCTTAGTGTCAGCGTACGGGTTAGGATTATGGGACGGGTGAGGGTCAGGCTTCGGGGAAGGGTTAGGGTTAGGGTTCGGGCTAGGGTTAGGGTTAGGGGACGTGGACGGTTTAGGGTCCAGGTGAGTGTACGATAACGCTTTAGGGGGAGCGTACGTGTGAGGGCATGGGTTAGTGTCAGCGTACGTGTTAGGATTAGGGGACGTGTGAAGGTCTGGCTTCGGGGAAGGGTTAGGTTTAGGGTTCGGGCTAGGGTTAGGGTTAGGGGACGGGGACGGTTTAGGGTCCAGGTGAGGGTACAACAACGCTTTAGGGGGAGCGTACGTGTGAGAGCGTGGCTTAGTGTCAGCGTACGGCTTAGGATTAGGGGACGGGTGAGGGTCAGGCTTCGGGGAAGGGTTAGGGTTAGGGTTCGGGCTAGGGTTAGGGTTAGGGGACGGGGACGTTTTAGGGTCCAGGTGAGGGTACGACAACGGTTTAGGGGGAGCGTACGTGTGAGGGCACGGCTTAGTGTCAGCATACGGGTTAGGATTAGGGGACGGGTGAGGGTCAGGCTTCGGGGAAGGGTTAGGGTTAGGGTTCGGGCTAGGGTTAGGGTTAGGACACGGGGACGGTTTAGGGTCCAGGTGAGGGTACGACAACGCTTTAGGGGGAGCGTACGTGTGAGGGCGCGGGTTAGTGTCAGCGTACGGGTTAGGATTAGGGGACGGGTGAGGGTCAGGCTTCGGGGAAGGGTTAGGGTTAGGGTTCGGGCTAGGGTTAGGGTTAGGAAACGGGGACGGTTTAGGGTCAAGGTGATGGTACGAGAACGCTTTAGGGGGAGCGTACGTGTGAGGGCACGGGTTAGTGTCAGCGTACGGGTTAGGATTAGGGGACGGGTGAGGGTCAGGCTTCGGGGAAGGGTTAGGGTTCGGGCTAGGGTTAGGGTTAGGGGACGGGGACGGTTTAGGGTCCAGGTGAGGGTACCACAACGCTGTAGGGGGAGCGTATGTGTGAGGGAGCGGGTTAGTGTCAGCGTACGGGTTAGGATTAGGGGACGGGTGAGGGTCAGGCTTCGGGGAAGGGTTAGGGTTAGGGTTCGGGCTAGGGTTAGGGTTAGGGGACGGGGACGGTTTAGGGTCCAGGTGAGGGTACGACAACGCTGTAGGGGGAGCGTACGTGTGAGGGCGCGGGTTAGTGTCAGCGTACGGGTTAGGATTAGGGGACGGGTGAGGGTCAGGCTTTGGGGAAGTGTTAGGGTTAGGGTTCGGGCTAGGGCTAGGGTTAGGGGACGGGGACGGTTTAGGGTCCAGGTGAGGGTACGACAACGCTTTAGGGGGAGCGTACGTGTGAGGGCGCGGGTTCGTGTCAGCGTACGGGTTAGGATTAGGGGACGGGTGAGGGTCAGGCTTCGGGGAAGGGTTAGGGTTAGGGTTCGGGCTAGGGTTAGGTTTAGGGGACGGGGACGGTTTAGGGTCCAGGTGAGGACCCGACAACGGTTTAGGGGGAGCGTACGTGTGAGGGCGCGGGTTAGTGTCAGCGTACGGGTTAGGATTAGGGGACGGGTGAGGGTCAGACTTCGGGGAAGGGTTAGGGTTAGGGTTCGGCCAGGGTTAGCGTTAGGGGACGGGGACGGTTTAGGGTCCAGGTGAGGGTACGACAACGCTTTAGGGGGAGCGAACGTGTGAGGGCGCCTGTTAGTGTCAGCGTACGGGTTAGGATTCGGGGACGGGTGAGGGTCAGTCTTCGGGGAAGGGTTAGGTTTAGGGTTCGGGCTAGGGTTAGGGTTAGGGGACGGGGACGGTTTAGGGTCCAGGTGAGGGTACGACAATGCTTTAGGGGGAGCGTACGTGTGAGGGCGCGGGTTAGTGTCAGCGTACGGGTTAGGATTAGGGGACGGGTGAGGGTCAGGCTTCGGGGAAGGGTTAGGCTTTGGGCTAGGGTTAGGGTTAGGGGACGGGGACGGTTTAGGGTCCAGGTGAGGGTACGACAACGCTGTAGGGGGAGCGTACGTGTGAGGGCGCGGGTTAGTGTCAGCGTACGGGTTAGGATTAGGGGACGGGTGAGGGTCAGGCTTCGGGGAAGGGTTAAGTTTAGGGTTCGGGCTAGGGTTAGGGTTAGGGGACGGGGACGGTTTAGGGTCCAGGTGAGGGTACGACAACGCTTTAGGGGGAGAGTACGTGTGAGGGCGTGGGTTAGTGTCAGCGTACGTGTTAGGATTAGGGGACGGGTGAAGGTCTGGCTTCGGGGAAGGGTTAGGGTAAGGGTTCGGGCTAGGGTTAGGGTTAGGGGACGGGGACGGTTTAGGGTCCAGGTGAGGGTACGACAACGCTTTAGGGGGAGCGTACGTGTGAGGGCGTGGCTTAGTGTCAGCGTACGGCTTAGGATTAGGGGACGGGTGAGGGTCAGGCTTCGGGGAAGGGTTAGGGTTAGGGTTCGGGCTAGGGTTAGGGTTAGGGGACGGGGACATTTTAGGGTCCAGGTGAGGGTACGACAACGGTTTAGGGGGAGCGTACGTGTGAGGGCGCGGGTTAGTGTCAGCGTACGGGTTAGGATTAGGGGACGGGTGAGGGTCAGGCTTCGGGGAAGGGTTAGGGTTAGGGTTCGGCCAGGGTTAGCGTTAGGAGACGGGGACGGTTTAGGGTCCAGGTGAGGGTACGACAACGCTTTAGGGGGAGCGTACGTGTGAGGGCGCGGGTTAGTGTCAGCGTACGGGTTAGGATTAGGGGACGGGTGAGGGTCAGGCTTCGGGGAAGGGTTAGGGTTAGGGTTCGGGCTAGGGTTAGGGTTAGGGGTCGGGGACGGTTTAGGGTCCAGGTGAGGGTACGACAACGCTTTAGGGGGAGCGCACGTGTGAGGGCGCGGGTTAGTGTCAGCGTACGGGTTAGGATTAGGGGACGGGTGAGGGTCAGGCTTCGGGGAAGGGTTAGGGTTAGGGTTCGGGCTAGGGTTAGGGTTAGGACACGGGGACGGTTTAGGGTCCAGGTGAGGGTACGACAACGCTTTAGGGGGAGCGTACGTGTGAGGGCGCGGGTTAGTGTCAGCGTACGGGTTAGGATTAGGGGACGGGTGAGGGTCAGGCTTCGGGGAAGGGTTAGGGTTAGGGTTCGGGCTAGGGTTAGGGTTAGGAAACGGGGACGGTTTAGGGTCAAGGTGATGGTACGAGAACGCTTTAGGGGGAGCGTACGTGTGAGGGCACGGGTTAGTGTCAGCGTACGGGTTAGGATTAGGGGACGGGTGAGGGTCAGGCTTCGGGAAAGGGTTAGGGTTCGGGCTAGGGTTAGGGTTAGGGGACGGAGACGGTTTAGGGTCCAGGTGAGGGTACGACAACGCTGTAGGGGGAGCGTACGTGTGAGGGCGCGGGTTAGTGTCAGCGTACGGGTTAGGATTAGGGGACGGGTGAGGGTCAGGCTTCGGGGAAGGGTTAGGGTTAGGGTTCGGGCTAGGGTTAGGGTTAGGGGACGGGGACGGTTTAGGGTCCAGGTGAGGGTACGACAACGCTGTAGGGGGAGCGTACATGTGAGGGCGCGGGTTAGTGTAAGCGTACGGGTTAGGATTAGGGGACGGGTGAGGGTCAGGCTTTGGGGAAGTGTTAGGGTTAGGGTTCGGGCTAGGGCTAGGGTTAGGGGACGGGGACGGTTTAGGGTCCAGGTGAGGGTACGACAACGCTTTAGGGGGAGCGTACGTGTGAGGGCGCGGGTTCGTGTCAGCGTACGGGTTAGGATAAGGGGACGGGTGAGGGTCAGCTTCGGGGAAGGGTTAGGGTTAGGGTTCGGGCTAGGGTTAGGGTTAGGGGACGGGGACGGTTTAGGGTCCAGGTGAGGGCCCGACAACGGTTTAGGGGGAGCGTACGTGTGAGGGCGCGGGTTAGTGTCAGCGTACGGGTTAGGATTAGGGGACGGGTGAGGGTCAGGCTTCGGGGAAGGGTTAGGGTTAGGGTTCGGCCAGGGTTAGCGTTAGGGGACGGGGACGGTTTCGGGTACAGGTGAGGGTATGACAACGCTTTAGGGGGAGCGAACGTGTGAGGGCGCGTGTTAGTGTCAGCGTACGGGTTAGGATTCGGGGACGGGTGAGGGTCAGTCTTCGGGGAAGGGATAGGTTTAGGGTTCGGGCTAGGGTTAGGGTTAGGGGACGGGGAGGGTTTAGGGTCCAGGTGAGGGTACGACAATGCTTTAGGGGGAGCGTACGTGTGAGGGCGCGGGTTAGTGTCAGCGTACGGGTTAGGATTAGGGGACGGGTGAGGGTCAGGCTTCGGGGAAGGGTTAGGGTTTGGGCTAGGGTTAGGGTTAGGGGACGGGGAGGGTTTAGGGTCCAGGTGAGGGTACGACAATGCTTTAGGGGGAGCGTACGTGTGAGGGCGCGGGTTAGTGTCAGCGTACGGGTTAGGATTAGGGGACGGGTGAGGGTCAGGCTTCGGGGAAGGGTTAGGGTTAGGGCTAGGGTTAGGGTTAGGGGACGGGGACGGTTTAGGGTCCAGGTGAGGGTACGACAACGCCTTAGAGGGAGCGTACGTGTGAGGGCGCGGGTTAGTGTCAGCGTACGGGTTAGGATTAGGGGACGGGTGAGGGTCAGGCTTCGGGGAAGGATTAGGGTTAGGGTTCGGGCTAGGGTTAGGGTTAGGGGACGGGGACGGTTTAGGGTCCAGGTGAGGGTACGACAACGGTTTAGGGGGAGCGTACGTGTGAGGGCGCGGCTTAGTGTCAGCGTACGGGTTAGGAGTAGGGGACGGGGAGGGTCAGGCTTCGGGGAAGGGTTAGGGTTAGGGTTCGGACTAGGGTTAGGGTTAGGGGACTGGGACGGTTTAGGGACCAGGTGAGGGTACGACAACGCTGTAGGGGGAGCGTACGTGTGAGGGCGCGGGTTAGTGTCAGCGACGGGTTAGGATTAGGGGACGGGTGAGGGTCAGGCTTCGGGGAAGGGTTAGGGTTAGGGTTCGGGCTAGGGTTAGGGTTAGGGGACGGGGACGGTTTAGGGTCCAGGTGAGGGTACGACAACGCTTTAGGGGGAGCGTACCTGTGAGGGCGCGGCTTAGTGTCAGCGTACGGGTTAGGATTATGGGACGGGTGAGGGTCAGGCTTCGGGGAAGGGTTAGGGTTAGGGTTCGGGCTAGGGTTAGGGTTAGGGGACGTGGACGGTTTAGGGTCCAGGTGAGTGTACGATAACGCTTTAGGGGGAGCGTACGTGTGAGGGCATGGGTTAGTGTCAGCGTACGTGTTAGGATTAGGGGACGTGTGAAGGTCTGGCTTCGGGGAAGGGTTAGGTTTAGGGTTCGGGCTAGGGTTAGGGTTAGGGGACGGGGACGGTTTAGGGTCCAGGTGAGGGTACAACAACGCTTTAGGGGGAGCGTACGTGTGAGAGCGTGGCTTAGTGTCAGCGTACGGCTTAGGATTAGGGGACGGGTGAGGGTCAGGCTTCGGGGAAGGGTTAGGGTTAGGGTTCGGGCTAGGGTTAGGGTTAGGGGACGGGGACGTTTTAGGGTCCAGGTGAGGGTACGACAACGGTTTAGGGGGAGCGTACGTGTGAGGGCACGGCTTAGTGTCAGCATACGGGTTAGGATTAGGGGACGGGTGAGGGTCAGGCTTCGGGGAAGGGTTAGGGTTAGGGTTCGGGCTAGGGTTAGGGTTAGGACACGGGGACGGTTTAGGGTCCAGGTGAGGGTACGACAACGCTTTAGGGGGAGCGTACGTGTGAGGGCGCGGGTTAGTGTCAGCGTACGGGTTAGGATTAGGGGACGGGTGAGGGTCAGGCTTCGGGGAAGGGTTAGGGTTAGGGTTCGGGCTAGGGTTAGGGTTAGGAAACGGGGACGGTTTAGGGTCAAGGTGATGGTACGAGAACGCTTTAGGGGGAGCGTACGTGTGAGGGCACGGGTTAGTGTCAGCGTACGGGTTAGGATTAGGGGACGGGTGAGGGTCAGGCTTCGGGGAAGGGTTAGGGTTCGGGCTAGGGTTAGGGTTAGGGGACGGGGACGGTTTAGGGTCCAGGTGAGGGTACCACAACGCTGTAGGGGGAGCGTATGTGTGAGGGAGCGGGTTAGTGTCAGCGTACGGGTTAGGATTAGGGGACGGGTGAGGGTCAGGCTTCGGGGAAGGGTTAGGGTTAGGGTTCGGGCTAGGGTTAGGGTTAGGGGACGGGGACGGTTTAGGGTCCAGGTGAGGGTACGACAACGCTGTAGGGGGAGCGTACGTGTGAGGGCGCGGGTTAGTGTCAGCGTACGGGTTAGGATTAGGGGACGGGTGAGGGTCAGGCTTTGGGGAAGTGTTAGGGTTAGGGTTCGGGCTAGGGCTAGGGTTAGGGGACGGGGACGGTTTAGGGTCCAGGTGAGGGTACGACAACGCTTTAGGGGGAGCGTACGTGTGAGGGCGCGGGTTCGTGTCAGCGTACGGGTTAGGATTAGGGGACGGGTGAGGGTCAGGCTTCGGGGAAGGGTTAGGGTTAGGGTTCGGGCTAGGGTTAGGTTTAGGGGACGGGGACGGTTTAGGGTCCAGGTGAGGACCCGACAACGGTTTAGGGGGAGCGTACGTGTGAGGGCGCGGGTTAGTGTCAGCGTACGGGTTAGGATTAGGGGACGGGTGAGGGTCAGACTTCGGGGAAGGGTTAGGGTTAGGGTTCGGCCAGGGTTAGCGTTAGGGGACGGGGACGGTTTAGGGTCCAGGTGAGGGTACGACAACGCTTTAGGGGGAGCGAACGTGTGAGGGCGCCTGTTAGTGTCAGCGTACGGGTTAGGATTCGGGGACGGGTGAGGGTCAGTCTTCGGGGAAGGGTTAGGTTTAGGGTTCGGGCTAGGGTTAGGGTTAGGGGACGGGGACGGTTTAGGGTCCAGGTGAGGGTACGACAATGCTTTAGGGGGAGCGTACGTGTGAGGGCGCGGGTTAGTGTCAGCGTACGGGTTAGGATTAGGGGACGGGTGAGGGTCAGGCTTCGGGGAAGGGTTAGGCTTTGGGCTAGGGTTAGGGTTAGGGGACGGGGACGGTTTAGGGTCCAGGTGAGGGTACGACAACGCTGTAGGGGGAGCGTACGTGTGAGGGCGCGGGTTAGTGTCAGCGTACGGGTTAGGATTAGGGGACGGGTGAGGGTCAGGCTTCGGGGAAGGGTTAAGTTTAGGGTTCGGGCTAGGGTTAGGGTTAGGGGACGGGGACGGTTTAGGGTCCAGGTGAGGGTACGACAACGCTTTAGGGGGAGAGTACGTGTGAGGGCGTGGGTTAGTGTCAGCGTACGTGTTAGGATTAGGGGACGGGTGAAGGTCTGGCTTCGGGGAAGGGTTAGGGTAAGGGTTCGGGCTAGGGTTAGGGTTAGGGGACGGGGACGGTTTAGGGTCCAGGTGAGGGTACGACAACGCTTTAGGGGGAGCGTACGTGTGAGGGCGTGGCTTAGTGTCAGCGTACGGCTTAGGATTAGGGGACGGGTGAGGGTCAGGCTTCGGGGAAGGGTTAGGGTTAGGGTTCGGGCTAGGGTTAGGGTTAGGGGACGGGGACATTTTAGGGTCCAGGTGAGGGTACGACAACGGTTTAGGGGGAGCGTACGTGTGAGGGCGCGGGTTAGTGTCAGCGTACGGGTTAGGATTAGGGGACGGGTGAGGGTCAGGCTTCGGGGAAGGGTTAGGGTTAGGGTTCGGCCAGGGTTAGCGTTAGGAGACGGGGACGGTTTAGGGTCCAGGTGAGGGTACGACAACGCTTTAGGGGGAGCGTACGTGTGAGGGCGCGGGTTAGTGTCAGCGTACGGGTTAGGATTAGGGGACGGGTGAGGGTCAGGCTTCGGGGAAGGGTTAGGGTTAGGGTTCGGGCTAGGGTTAGGGTTAGGGGTCGGGGACGGTTTAGGGTCCAGGTGAGGGTACGACAACGCTTTAGGGGGAGCGCACGTGTGAGGGCGCGGGTTAGTGTCAGCGTACGGGTTAGGATTAGGGGACGGGTGAGGGTCAGGCTTCGGGGAAGGGTTAGGGTTAGGGTTCGGGCTAGGGTTAGGGTTAGGACACGGGGACGGTTTAGGGTCCAGGTGAGGGTACGACAACGCTTTAGGGGGAGCGTACGTGTGAGGGCGCGGGTTAGTGTCAGCGTACGGGTTAGGATTAGGGGACGGGTGAGGGTCAGGCTTCGGGGAAGGGTTAGGGTTAGGGTTCGGGCTAGGGTTAGGGTTAGGAAACGGGGACGGTTTAGGGTCAAGGTGATGGTACGAGAACGCTTTAGGGGGAGCGTACGTGTGAGGGCACGGGTTAGTGTCAGCGTACGGGTTAGGATTAGGGGACGGGTGAGGGTCAGGCTTCGGGAAAGGGTTAGGGTTCGGGCTAGGGTTAGGGTTAGGGGACGGAGACGGTTTAGGGTCCAGGTGAGGGTACGACAACGCTGTAGGGGGAGCGTACGTGTGAGGGCGCGGGTTAGTGTCAGCGTACGGGTTAGGATTAGGGGACGGGTGAGGGTCAGGCTTCGGGGAAGGGTTAGGGTTAGGGTTCGGGCTAGGGTTAGGGTTAGGGGACGGGGACGGTTTAGGGTCCAGGTGAGGGTACGACAACGCTGTAGGGGGAGCGTACATGTGAGGGCGCGGGTTAGTGTAAGCGTACGGGTTAGGATTAGGGGACGGGTGAGGGTCAGGCTTTGGGGAAGTGTTAGGGTTAGGGTTCGGGCTAGGGCTAGGGTTAGGGGACGGGGACGGTTTAGGGTCCAGGTGAGGGTACGACAACGCTTTAGGGGGAGCGTACGTGTGAGGGCGCGGGTTCGTGTCAGCGTACGGGTTAGGATAAGGGGACGGGTGAGGGTCAGCTTCGGGGAAGGGTTAGGGTTAGGGTTCGGGCTAGGGTTAGGGTTAGGGGACGGGGACGGTTTAGGGTCCAGGTGAGGGCCCGACAACGGTTTAGGGGGAGCGTACGTGTGAGGGCGCGGGTTAGTGTCAGCGTACGGGTTAGGATTAGGGGACGGGTGAGGGTCAGGCTTCGGGGAAGGGTTAGGGTTAGGGTTCGGCCAGGGTTAGCGTTAGGGGACGGGGACGGTTTCGGGTACAGGTGAGGGTATGACAACGCTTTAGGGGGAGCGAACGTGTGAGGGCGCGTGTTAGTGTCAGCGTACGGGTTAGGATTCGGGGACGGGTGAGGGTCAGTCTTCGGGGAAGGGATAGGTTTAGGGTTCGGGCTAGGGTTAGGGTTAGGGGACGGGGAGGGTTTAGGGTCCAGGTGAGGGTACGACAATGCTTTAGGGGGAGCGTACGTGTGAGGGCGCGGGTTAGTGTCAGCGTACGGGTTAGGATTAGGGGACGGGTGAGGGTCAGGCTTCGGGGAAGGGTTAGGGTTTGGGCTAGGGTTAGGGTTAGGGGACGGGGACGGTTTAGGGTCCAGGTGAGGGTACGACAACGCTGTAGGGGGAGCGTACGTGTGAGGGCGCGGGTTAGTGTCAGCGTACGGGTTAGGATTAGGGGACGCGTGAGGGTCAGGCTTCGGGGAAGGGTTAGGGTTAGGGTTCGGGCTAGGGTTAGGGTTAGGGGACGGGGACGGTTTAGGGTCCAGGTGAGGGTACGACAACGCTTTAGGGGGAGCGTACGTGTGAGGGCGTGGGTTAGTGTCAGCGTACGGGTTAGGATTAGGGGACGGGTGAGGGTCAGGCTTCGGGGAAGGGTTAGTGTTAGGGTTCGGGCTAGGGTTAGGGTTAGGGGACGGGGACGTTTTAGGGTCCAGGTGAGGGTACGACAACGGTTTAGGGGGAGCGTACGTGTGAGGGCACGGCTTAGTGTCAGCGTACGGGTTAGGATTAGGGGACGGGTGAGGGTCAGGCTTCGGGAAGGGTTAGGGTTAGGGTTCGGCCAGGGTTAGCGTTAGGAGACGGGGACGGTTTAGGGTCCAGGTGAGGGTACGACAACGCTTTAGGGGGAGCGTACGTGTGAGGGCGCGGTTTAGTGTCAGCATACGGGTTAGGATTAAGGGATGGGTGAGGGTCAGGCTTCGGGGAAGGGTTAGGGTTAGGGTTCGGGCTAGGGTTAGGGTTAGGGGTCGGGGACGGTTTAGGGTCCAGGTGAGGGTACGACAACGCTTTAGGGGGAGCGCACGTGTGAGGACGCGGGTTAGTGTCAGCGTACGGGTTAGGATTAGGGGACGGGTGAGGGTCAGGCTTCGGGGAAGGGTTAGGGTTAGGGTTCGGGCTAGGGTTAGGGTTAGGAAACGGGGACGGTTTAGGGTCCAGGTGAGGGTACGACAACGCTTTAGGGGGAGCGTACGTGTGAGGACGCGGGTTAGTGTCAGCGTACGGGTTAGGATTAGGGGACGGGTGAGGGTCAGGCTTCGGGGAAGGGTTAGGGTTAGGGTTCGGGCTAGGGTTAGGGTTAGGATACGGGGACGGTTTAGGGTCAAGGTGAGGGTACGACAACGCTTTAGGGGGAGCGTACGTGTGAGGGCACGGGTTAGTGTCAGCGTACGGGTTAGGATTAGGGGACGGGTGAGGGTCAGGCTTCGGGGAAGGGTTATGGTTCGGGCTAGGGTTAGGGTTAGGGGACGGGGACGGTTTAGGGTCCAGGTGAGGGTACGACAACGCTTTAGGGGGAGCGTACGTGTGAGGGCGCGGGTTCGTGTCAGCGTACGGGTTAGGATTAGGGGACGGGTGAGGGTCAGGCTTCGGGGAAGGGTTAGGGTTAGGGTTCGGGCTAGGGTTAGGGTTAGGGGACGGGGACGGTTTAGGGTCCAGGTGAGGGTACAACAACGCTTTAGGGGGAGCGTACGTGTGAGGGCGCGGGTTAGTGTCAGCGTACGGGTTAGGATTAGGGGACGGGTGAGGGTCAGGCTTCGGGGAAGGGTTAGGGTTAGGGTTCGGGCTAGGGTTAGGGTTAGGGGACGGGGACGGTTTAGGGTCCAGGTGAGGGTACGACAACGCTGTAGGGGGAGCGTACGTGTGAGGGCGTGGGTTAGTGTCAGCGTACGGGTTAGGATTAGGGGACGGGTGAGGGTCAGGCTTTGGGGAAGTGTTAGGGTTAGGGTTCGGGCTAGGGTTAGGGTTAGGGGACGGGGTCGGTTTAGGGTCCAGGTGAGGGTACGACAAAGCTTTAGGGGGAGCGTACGTGTGAGGGCGCGGGTTCGTGTCAGCGTACGGGTTAGGATTAGGGGACGGGTGAGGGTCAGGCTTCGGGGAAGGGTTAGGGTTAGGGTTCGGGCTAGGGTTAGGGTTAGGGGACGGGGACGGTTTAGGGTCCAGGTGAGGGCCCGACAACGGTTTAGGGGGAGCGTACGTGTGAGGGAGCGGCTTAGTGTCAGCGTACGGGTTAGGATTAGGGGACGGGTGAGGGTCAGGCTTCGGGGAAGGGTTAGGGTTAGGGTTCGGCCAGGGTTAGCGTTAGGGGACGGGGACGGTTTAGGGTCCAGGTGAGGGTACGACAACGCTTTAGGGGGAGCGAACGTGTGAGGGCGCGTGTTAGTGTCAGCGTACGGGTTAGGATTAGGGGACGGGTGAGGGTCAGTCTTCGGGGAAGGGTTAGGTTTAGGGTTCGGGCTAGGGTTAGGGTTAGGGGACGGGGACGGTTTAGGGTCCAGGTGAGGGTACGACAATGCTTTAGGGGGAGCGTACGTGTGAGGACGCGGGTTAGTGTCAGCGTACGGGTTAGGATTAGGGGACGGGTGAGGGTCAGGCTTCGGGGAAGGGTTAGGTTTAGGGTTCGGGCTAGGGTTAGGGTTAGGGGACGGGGACGGTTTAGGGTCCAGGTGAGGGTACGACAACGCTTTAGGGGGAGCGTACGTGTGAGGGCACGGGTTAGTGTCAGCATACGGGTTAGGATTAGGGGATGGGTGAAGGTCAGGCTTCGGGGAAGGGTTAGGGTTCGGGCTAGGGTTAGGGTTAGGGGACGGGGACGGTTTAGGGTCCAGGTGAGGGTACGACAACGCTGTAGGGGGACCGTACGTGTGAGGGCGCAGGTTAGTGTCAGCGTACGGGTTAGGATTAGGGGACGGGTGAGGGTCAGGCTTCGGGGAAGGGTTAGGGTTAGGGTTCGGGCTAGGGTTAGGGTTAGGGGACGGGGACGGTTTAGGGTCCAGGTGAGGGTACGACAACGCTTTAGGGGGAGCGTACGTGTGAGGGCGCGGGTTAGTGTCAGAGTACGGGTTAGGATTAGGGGATGGGTGAGGGTCAGGCTTCGGGGAAGGGTTAGGGTTAGGGTTCGGGCTAGGGTTAGGGTTAGGGGACGGGGACGGTTTAGGGTCCAGGTGAGGGTACGACAACGGTTTAGGGGGAGCGTACGTGTGAGGGCGCGGCTTAGTGTCAGCGTACAGGTTAGGATTAGGGGACGGGTGAGGGTCAGGCTTCGGGGAAGGGTTAGGGTTAGGGTTCGGCCAGGGTTAGCGTTAGGGGACGGGGACGGTTTAGGGTCCAGGTGAGGGTACGACAACGCTCTAGGCGGAGCGTACGTGTGAGGGCGCGGGTTAGTGTCAGCGTACGGGTTAGGATTAGGGGACGGGTGAGGGTCAGGCTTCGGGGAAGGGTTAGGGTTAGGGTTCGGTCTAGGGTTAGGGTTAGGGGACGGGGACGGTTTAGGGTCAAGGTTAGGGTACGACAATGCTTTAGGGGGAGCGTACGTGTGAGGGCACGGGTTAGTGTCAGCGTACGGGTTAGGATTAGGGGACGGCTGAGTGTCAGGCTTCGTGGAAGGGTTAGGGTTAGGGTTCGGGCTAGGGTTAGGGTTAGGGGACGGGGACGGTTTAGGGTCCAGGTGAGTGTACGACAACGCTGTAGGGGGAGCGTACGTGTGAGGGCGCGGGTTAGTGTAAGCGTACGGGTTAGGATTAGGGGACGGGTGAGGGTCAGGCTTCGGGGAAGTGTTAGGGTTAGGCTTCGGGCTAGGATTAGGGTTAGGGGACGGGGACGGTTTAGGGTCCAGGTGAGGGTACAACAACGCTTTAGGGGGAGCGTACGTGTGAGGGCGCGGGTTAGTGTCAGCGTACGGGTTAGGATTAGGGGACGGGTGAGGGTCAGGCTTCGGGGAAGGGTTAGGGTTAGGGTTCGGGCTAGGGTTAGGGTTAGGGGATGGGGACGGTTTAGGGTCCAGGTGAGGGTACGACAACGCTTTAGGGGGAGCGTACGTGTGAGGGCGCGGCTTAGTGTCAGTGTACGGGTTAGGATTAGGGGACGGGTGAGGGTCAGGCTTCGGGGAAGGGTTAGGTTTAGGGTTCGGGCTAGGGTTAGGGTTAGGGGACGGGGATGGTTTAGGGTCCAGGTGAGGGTACGACAACGGTTTAGGGGTAGCGTACGTGTGAGGGCGCGGTTTAGTGTCAGCGTACGGGTTAGGATTAGGGGACGGGTGAGGGTCAGGCTTCGGGGAAGTGTTAGGGTTAGGGTTCGGGCAAGGGTTAGGGGACGGGGACGGTTTAGGGTCCAGGTGAGGGTACGACAACGCTTTAGTGGGAGCGTACATGTGAGGTTGCGGGTTAGTGTCAGCGTACGGGTTAGGTTTAGGTGACGGGTGAGGGTCAGGCTTCGGGGAAGGGTTAGGTTTAGGGTTCGGGCTAGGGTAAGGGTCAGGGGACGGGGACGGTTTAGGGTCAAGGTGAGGGTACGACAACGCCTTAGGGGGAGCCTTCGTGTGAGGGCGCCGGTTAGTGTCAGCGTACAGGTTAGGATTAGGGGACGGGTGAGGGTCAGGCTTCGGGGAAGGGTTAGGGTTAGGGTTCGGGCTAGGGTTAGGGTTAGGGGACGGGGACGGTTTAGTGTCCAGGTGAGGGTACGACAACGCTGTAGGGGGAGCGTACGTGTGAGGGCGCGGGTTAGTGTCAGCGTACGGGTTAGGATTAGGGGACGGGTGAGGGTCAGGCTTCGGGGACGGGTTAGGGTTCGGGCTCGGGTTAGGGTTAGGGGACAGGGACGGTTTAGGGTCCAGGTGAGGGTACGACAACGCTTTAGGGGGAGCGTACGTGTGAGGGCGCGGGTTAGTGTCAGCGTACGGGTTAGGATTAGGGGACGGGTGAGGGTCAGGCTTCGGGGAAGGGTTAGGGTTAGGGTTCGGGCTAGGGTTAGGGTTAGGGGTCGGGGACGGTTTAGGGTCCAGGTGAGGGTACGACAATGCTTTAGGGGGAGCGCACGTGTGAGGGCGCGGGTTAGTGTCAGCGTACGGGTTAGGATTAGGGGACGGGTGAGGGTCAGGCTTCGGGGAAGGGTTAGGGTTAGGGTTCGGGCTAGGGTTAGGGTTAGGACACGGGGACGGTTTAGGGTCCAGGTGAGGGTACGACAACGCTTTAGGGGGAGCGTACGTGTGAGGGCGCGGGTTAGTGTCAGCGTACGGGTTAGGATTAGGGGACGGGTGAGGGTCAGGCTTCGGGGAAGGGTTAGGTTTAGGGTTCGGGCTAGGGTTAGGGTTAGGAAACGGGGACGGTTTAGGGTCAAGGTGATGGTACGAGAACGCTTTAGGGGGAGCGTACGTGTGAGGGCACGGGTTAGTGTCAGCGTACGGGTTAGGATTAGGGGACGGGTGAGGGTCAGGCTTCGGGGAAGGGTTAGGGTTCGGGCTAGGGTTAGGGTTAGGGGACGGAGACGGTTTAGGGTCCAGGTGAGGGTACGACAACGCTGTAGGGGGAGCGTACGTGTGAGGGCGCGGGTTAGTGTCAGCGTACGGGTTAGGATTAGGGGACGGGTGAGGGTCAGGCTTCGGGGAAGGGTTAGGGTTAGGGTTCGGGCTAGGGTTAGGGTTAGGGGACGGGGACGGTTTAGGGTCCAGGTGAGGGTACGACAACGCTGTAGGGGGAGCGTACGTGTGAGGGCGCGGGTTAGTGTAAGCGTACGGGTTAGGATTAGGGGACGGGTGAGGGTCAGGCTTTGGGGAAGTGTTAGGGTTAGGGTTCGGGCTAGGGCTAGGGTTAGGGGACGGGGACGGTTTAGGGTCCAGGTGAGGGTACGACAACGCTTTAGGGGGAGCGTACGTGTGAGGGCGCGGGTTCGTGTCAGCGTACGGGTTAGGATAAGGGGACGGGTGAGGGTCAGGCTTCGGGGAAGGGTTAGGGTTAGGGTTCGGGCTAGGGTTAGGGTTAGGGGACGGGGACGGTTTAGGGTCCAGGTGAGGGCCCGACAACGGTTTAGGGGGAGCGTACGTGTGAGGGCGCGGGTTAGTGTCAGCGTACGGGTTAGGATTAGGGGACGGGTGAGGGTCAGGCTTCGGGGAAGGGTTAGGGTTAGGGTTCGGCCAGGGTTAGCGTTAGGGGACGGGGACGGTTTCGGGTCCAGGTGAGGGTATGACAACGCTTTAGGGGGAGCGAACGTGTGAGGGCGCGTGTTAGTGTCAGCGTACGGGTTAGGATTCGGGGACGGGTGAGGGTCAGTCTTCGGGGAAGGGATAGGTTTAGGGTTCGGGCTAGGGTTAGGGTTAGGGGACGGGGACGGTTTAGGGTCCAGGTGAGGGTACGACAATGCTTTAGGGGGAGCGTACGTGTGAGGGCGCGGGTTAGTGTCAGCGTACGGGTTAGGATTAGGGGACGGGTGAGGGTCAGGCTTCGGGGAAGGGTTAGGGTTTGGGCTAGGGTTAGGGTTAGGGGACGGGGACGGTTTAGGGTCCAGGTGAGGGTACGACAACGCTGTAGGGGGAGCGTACGTGTGAGGGCGCGGGTTAGTGTCAGCGTACGGGTTAGGATTAGGGGACGGGTGAGGGTCAGGCTTCGGGGAAGGGTTAGGGTTAGGGTTCGGGCTAGGGTTAGGGTTAGGGGACGGGGACGGTTTAGGGTCCAGGTGAGGGTACGACAACGCTTTAGGGGGAGCGTACGTGTGAGGGCGTGGGTTAGTGTCAGCGTACGGGTTAGGATTAGGGGACGGGTGAGGGTCAGGCTTCGGGGAAGGGTTAGGGTTAGGGTTCGGGCTAGGGTTAGGGTTAGGGGACGGGGACGTTTTAGGGTCCAGGTGAGGGTACGGCAACGGTTTAGGGGGAGCGTACGTGTGAGGGCACGGCTTAGTGTCAGCGTACGGGTTAGGATTAGGGGACGGGTGAGGGTCAGGCTTCGGGAAGGGTTAGGGTTAGGGTTCGGCCAGGGTTAGCGTTAGGAGACGGGGACGGTTTAGGGTCCAGGTGAGGGTACGACAACGCTTTAGGGGGAGCGTACGTGTGAGGGCGCGGTTTAGTGTCAGCATACGGGTTAGGATTAAGGGATGGGTGAGGGTCAGGCTTCGGGGAAGGGTTAGGGTTAGGGTTCGGGCTAGGGTTAGGGTTAGGGGTCGGGGACGGTTTAGGGTCCAGGTGAGGGTACAACAACGCTTTAGGGGGAGCGCACGTGTGAGGACGCGGGTTAGTGTCAGCGTACGGGTTAGGATTAGGGGACGGGTGAGGTTCAGGCTTCGGGGAAGGGTTAGGGTTAGGGTTCGGGCTAGGGTTAGGGTTAGGAAACGGGGACGGTTTAGGGTCCAGGTGAGGGTACGACAACGCTTTAGGGGGAGCGTACGTGTGAGGACGCGGGTTAGTGTCAGCGTACGGGTTAGGATTAGGGGACGGGTGAGGGTCAGGCTTCGGGGAAGGGTTAGGGTTAGGGTTCGGGCTAGGGTTAGGGTTAGGATACGGGGACGGTTTAGGGTCAAGGTGAGGGTACGACAACGCTTTAGGGGGAGCGTACGTGTGAGGGCACGGGTTAGTGTCAGCGTACGGGTTAGGATTAGGGGACGGGTGAGGGTCAGGCTTCGGGGAAGGGTTATGGTTCGGGCTAGGGTTAGGGTTAGGGGACGGGGACGGTTTAGGGTCCAGGTGAGGGTACGACAACGCTTTAGGGGGAGCGTACGTGTGAGGGCGCGGGTTCGTGTCAGCGTACGGGTTAGGATTAGGGGACGGGTGAGGGTCAGGCTTCGGGGAAGGTTTAGGGTTAGGGTTCGGGCTAGGGTTAGGGTTAGGGGACGGGGACGGTTTAGGGTCCAGGTGAGGGTACGACAACGCTTTAGGGGGAGCGTACGTGTGAGGGCGCGGGTTAGTGTCAGCGTACGGGTTAGGATTAGGGGACGGGTGAGGGTCAGGCTTCGGGGAAGGGTTAGGGTTAGGGTTCGGGCTAGGGTTAGGGTTAGGGGACGGGGATGGTTTAGGGTCCAGGTGAGGGTACGACAACGCTGTAGGGGGAGCGTACGTGTGAGGGCGTGGGTTAGTGTCAGCGTACGGGTTAGGATTAGGGGACGGGTGAGGGTCAGGCTTTGGGGAAGTGTTAGGGTTAGGGTTCGGGCTAGGGTTAGGGTTAGGGGACGGGGTCGGTTTAGGATCCAGGTGAGGGTACGACAAAGCTTTAGGGGGAGCGTACGTGTGAGGGCGCGGGTTCGTGTCAGCGTACGGGTTAGGATTAGGGGACGGGTGAGGGTCAGGCTTCGGGGAAGGGTTAGGGTTAGGGTTCGGGCTAGGGTTAGGGTTAGGGGACGGGGACGGTTTAGGGTCCAGGTGAGGGCCCGACAACGGTTTAGGGGGAGCGTACGTGTGAGGGAGCGGCTTAGTGTCAGCGTACGGGTTAGGATTAGGGGACGGGTGAGGGTCAGGCTTCGGGGAAGGGTTAGGGTTAGGGTTCGGCCAGGGTTAGCGTTAGGGGACGGGGACGGTTTAGGGTCCAGGTGAGGGTACGACAACGCTTTAGGGGGAGCGAACGTGTGAGGGCGCGTGTTAGTGTCAGCGTACGGGTTAGGATTAGGGGACGGGTGAGGGTCAGTCTTCGGGGAAGGGTTAGGTTTAGGGTTCGGGCTAGGGTTAGGGTTAGGGGACGGGGACGGTTTAGGGTCCAGGTGAGGGTACGACAATGCTTTAGGGGGAGCGTACGTGTGAGGACGCGGGTTAGTGTCAGCGTACGGGTTAGGATTAGGGGACGGGTGAGGGTCAGGCTTCGGGGAAGGGTTAGGTTTAGGGTTCGGGCTAGGGTTAGGGTTAGGGGACGGGGACGGTTTAGGGTCCAGGTGAGGGTACGACAACGCTTTAGGGGGAGCGTACGTGTGAGGGCGCGGGTTAGTGTAAGCGTACGGGTTAGGATTAGGGGACGGGTGAGGGTCAGGCTTCGGGGAAGTGTTAGGGTTAGGGTTCGGGCAAGGGTTAGGGGACGGGGACGGTTTAGGGTCCAGGTGAGGGTACGACAACGCTTTAGTGGGAGCGTACATGTGAGGTTGCGGGTTAGTGTCAGCGTACGGGTTAGGTTTAGGGGACGGGTGAGGGTCAGGCTTCGGGGAAGGGTTAGGTTTAGGGTTCGGGCTAGGGTAAGGGTCAGGGGACGGGGACGGTTTAGGGTCAAGGTGAGGGTACGACAACGCCTTAGGGGGAGCCTTCGTGTGAGGGCGCCGGTTAGTGTCAGCGTACAGGTTAGGATTAGGGGACGGGTGAGGGTCAGGCTTCGGGGAAGGGTTAGGGTTAGGGTTCGGGCTAGGGTTAGGGTTAGGGGACGGGGACGGTTTAGTGTCCAGGTGAGGGTACGACAACGCTGTAGGGGGAGCGTACGTGTGAGGGCGCGGGTTAGTGTCAGCGTACGGGTTAGGATTAGGGGACGGGTGAGGGTCAGGCTTCGGGGAAGGGTTAGGGTTCGGGCTCGGGTTAGGGTTAGGGGACAGGGACGGTTTAGGGTCCAGGTGAGGGTACGACAACGGTTTAGGGGGAGCGTACGTGTGAGGGTGCGGGTTAGTGTCAGCGTACGGGTTAGGATTAGGGGATGGGTGAGAGTCAGTCTTCGGGGAAGGGTTAGGGTTAGGGTTCGGGCTAGGGTTAGGGTTAGGGGACGGGGACGGTTTAGGGTCCAGGTGAGGGTACGACAATGCTTTAGGGGGAGCGTACGTGTGAGGGCGCGGGTTTGTGTCAGCGTATGGGTTAGGATTACGGGAGGGGTGAGGGTAAGGCTTCGGGTAGGGGTTAGGGATAGGATTCGGGCTAAGGTTAGGGTTAGGGAACGGGGACGGTTTAGGGTCCAGGTGAGGGTAAGACAACGCTTTAGGGGGAGCGAACGTGTGAGGGCGCGGGTTAGTGTCATCGTACGGGTTAGGATTAGGGGACGGGTGAGGGTCAGGCTTCGGGGAAGGGTTAGGGTTAGGGTTCGGGCTAGGGTTAGGGTTAGGGGACGGGGACGGTTTAGGGTCCAGGTGAGGGTACGACAACGCTGTAGGGGGAGCGTACGTGTGAGGGCGCGGGTTAGTGTCAGCGTACGGGTTAGGATTAGGGGACGGGTGAGTGTCAAGCTTCAGGGAAGGGTTAGGGTTAGGGTTCGGGCTAGGGTTAGGGGACGGGGACGGTTTAGGGTCCAGGTGAGGGTACGACAACGCTTTAGGGGGAGCGTACGTGTGAGGGCGTGGGTTAGTGTCAGCGTACGGGTTAGGATTAGGGGACGGGTGAGGGTCAGGCTTCGGGGAAGGGTTAGGGTTAGGGTTCGGGCTAGGGTTAGGGTTACGGGATGGGGACTGTTTAGGGTCCAGGTGAGGGTACGACAACGCTTTAGGGGGACCGTACGTGTGAGGGCGCGGCTTAGTGTCAGCGTACGGGTTAGGATTAGGGGACGGGTAAGGGTCAGGCTTCGGGGAAGGGTTAGGGTTAGGGTTCGGGCTAGGGTTAGGGTTAGGGGACGGGGATTGTTTAGGGTCCAGGTGAGGGTACGACAACGGTTTAGGGGTAGCGTACGTGTGAGGGCGCGGGTTAGTGTCAGCGTACGGGTTAGGATTAGGGGACGGGTGAGGGTCAGGCTTCGGGGAAGGGTTAGGGTTAGGTTTCGGGCTAGGGTTAGGGGACGGGGACGGTTTAGGGTCAAGGTGAGGGTACGACAACGCCTTAGGGGGAGCGTACGTGTGAGGGCGCGGGTTTGTGTCAGCGTATGGGTTAGGATTACGGGAGGGGTGCGGGTAAAGCTTCGGGTAGGGGTTAGGGATAGGATTCGGGCTAGGGTTAGGGTTAGGGAACGGGGACGTTTTAGGGTCCAGGTTAGGGTAAGACAACGCTTTAGGGGGAGCGAACGTGTGAGGGCGCGGGTTAGTGTCATCGTACGGGTTAGAATTAGGGGACGGCTGAGGGTCAGGCTTCGGGGAAGGGTTAGGGTTAGGGTTCGGGCTAGGCTTAGGGTTAGGGGACGGGGACGGTTTAGGGTCCAGGTGAGGGTACGACAACGCTTTAGGGGGAGCGTACGTGTGAGGGCACGGGTTAGTGTCAGCATACGGGTTAGGATTAGGGGATGGGTGAAGGTCAGGCTTCGGGGAAGGGTTAGGGTTCGGGCTAGGGTTAGGGTTAGGGGACGGGGACGGTTTAGGGTCCAGGTGAGGGTACGACAACGCTGTAGGGGGACCGTACGTGTGAGGGCGCAGGTTAGTGTCAGCGTACGGGTTAGGATTAGTGGACGGGTGAGGGTCAGGCTTCGGGGAAGGGTTAGGGTTAGGGTTCGGGCTAGGGTTAGGGTTAGGGGACGGGGACGGTTTAGGGTCCAGGTGAGGGTACGACAACGCTTTAGGGGGAGCGTACGTGTGAGGGCGCGGGTTAGTGTCAGCGTACGGGTTAGGATTAGGGGACGGGTGAGGGTCAGGCTTCGGGGAAGGGTTAGGGTTAGGGTTCGGGCTAGGGTTAGGGTTAGGGGACGGGGACGGTTTAGGGTCCAGGTGAGGGTACGACAACAGTTTAGGGGGAGCGTACGTGTGAGGGCGCGGCTTAGTGTCAGCGTACAGGTTAGGATTAGGGGACGGGTGAGGGTCAGGCTTCGGGGAAGGGTTAGGGTTAGGGTTCGGCCAGGGTTAGCGTTAGGGGACGGGGACGGTTTAGGGTCCAGGTGAGGGTACGACAACGCTCTAGGCGGAGCGTACGTGTGAGGGCGCGGGTTAGTGTCAGCGTACGGGTTAGGATTAGGGGACGGGTGAGGGTCAGGCTTCGGGAAGGGTTAGGGTTAGGGTTCGGGCTAGGGTTAGGGTTAGGGGACGGGGACGGTTTAGGGTCAAGGTTAGGGTACGACAATGCTTTAGGGGGAGCGTACGTGTGAGGGCACGGGTTAGTGTCAGCGTACGGGTTAGGATTAGGGGACGGCTGAGGGTCAGGCTTCGTGGAAGGGTTAGGGTTAGGGTTCGGGCTAGGGTTAGGGTTAGGGGACGGGGACGGTTTAGGGTCGAGGTGAGTGTACGACAACGCTGTAGGGGGAGCGTACGTGTGAGGGCGCGGGTTAGTGTAAGCGTACGGGTTAGGATTAGGGGACGGGTGAGGGTCAGGCTTAGGGGAAGTGTTAGGGTTAGGCTTCGGGCTAGGGTTAGGGTTAGGGGACGGGGACGGTTTAGGGTCCAGGTGAGGGTACAACAACGCTTTAGGGGGAGCGTACGTGTGAGGGCGCGGGTTAGTGTCAGCGTACGGGTTAGGATTAGGGGACGGGTGAGGGTCAGGCTTCGGGGAAGTGTTAGGGTTAGGGTTCGGGCTAGGGTTAGGGTTAGGGGATGGGGACGGTTTAGGGTCCAGGTGAGGGTACGACAACGCTTTAGGGGGAGCGTACGTGTGAGGGCGCGGCTTAGTGTCAGTGTACGGGTTAGGATTAGGGGACGGGTGAGGGTCAGGCTTCGGGGAAGGGTTAGGTTTAGGGTTCGGGTTAGGGTTAGGGTTAGGGGACGGGGATGGTTTAGGGTCCAGGTGAGGGTACGACAACGGTTTAGGGGTAGCGTACGTGTGAGGGCGCGGTTTAGTGTCAGCGTACGGGTTAGGATTAGGGGACGGGTGAGGGTCAGGCTTCGGGGAAGTGTTAGGGTTAGGGTTCGGGCAAGGGTTAGGGGACGGGGACGGTTTAGGGTCCAGGTGAGGGTACGACAACGCTTTAGTGGGAGCGTACATGTGAGGTTGCGGGTTAGTGTCAGCGTACGGGTTAGGTTTAGGGGACGGGTGAGGGTCAGGCTTCGGGGAAGGGTTAGGTTTAGGGTTCGGGCTAGGGTAAGGGTCAGGGGACGGGGACGGTTTAGGGTCAAGGTGAGGGTACGACAACGCCTTAGGGGGAGCCTTCGTGTGAGGGCGCCGGTTAGTGTCAGCGTACAGGTTAGGATTAGGGGACGGGTGAGGGTCAGGCTTCGGGGAAGGGTTAGGGTTAGGGTTCGGGCTAGGGTTAGGGTTAGGGGACGGGGACGGTTTAGGGTCCAGGTGAGGGTACGACAACGCTGTAGGGGGAGCGTACGTGTGAGGGCGCGGGTTAGTGTCAGCGTACGGGTTAGGATTAGGGGACGGGTGAGGGTCAGGCTTCGGGGAAGGGTTAGGGTTCGGGCTCGGGTTAGGGTTAGGGGACAGGGACGGTTTAGGGTCCAGGTGAGGGTACGACAACGCTTTAGGGGGAGCGTACGTGTGAGGGTGCGGGTTAGTGTCAGCGTACGGGTTAGGATTAGGGGATGGGTGAGAGTCAGTCTTCGGGGAAGGGTTAGGGTTAGGGTTCGGGCTAGGGTTAGGGTTAGGGGACGGGGACGGTTTAGGGTCCAGGTGAGGGTACGACAACGCTTTAGGGGGAGCGTACGTGTGAGGGCGCGGGTTTGTGTCAGCGTATGGGTTAGGATTACGGGAGGGGTGAGGGTAAGGCTTCGGGTAGGGGTTAGGGATAGGATTCGGGCTAAGGTTAGGGTTAGGGAACGGGGACGGTTTAGGGTCCAGGTGAGGGTAAGACAACGCTTTAGGGGGAGCGAACGTGTGAGGGCGCGGGTTAGTGTCATCGTACGGGTTAGGATTAGGGGACGGGTGAGGGTCAGGCTTCGGGGAAGGGTTAGGGTTAGGGTTCGGGCTAGGGTTAGGGTTAGGGGACGGGGACGGTTTAGGGTCCAGGTGAGGGTACGACAACGCTGTAGGGGGAGCGTACGTGTGAGGGCGCGGGTTAGTGTCAGCATACGGGTTAGGATTAGGGGACGGGTGAGGGTCAAGCTTCAGGGAAGGGTTAGGGTTAGGGTTCGGGCTAGGGTTAGGGGACGGGGACGGTTTAGGGTCCAGGTGAGGGTACGACAACGCTTTAGGGGGAGCGTACGTGTGAGGGCGTGGGTTAGTGTCAGCGTACGGGTTAGGATTAGGGGACGGGTGAGGGTCAGGCTTCGGGGAAGGGTTAGAGTTAGGGTTCGGGCTAGGGTTAGGGTTACGGGATGGGGACTGTTTAGGGTCCAGGTGAGGGTACGACAACGCTTTAGGGGGACCGTACGTGTGAGGGCGCGGCTTAGTGTCAGCGTACGGGTTAGGATTAGGGGACGGGTGAGGGTCAGGCTTCGGGGAAGGGTTAGGGTTAGGGTTCGGGCTAGGGTTAGGGTTAGGGGACGGGGATTGTTTAGGGTCCAGGTGAGGGTACGACAACGGTTTAGGGGTAGCGTACGTGTGAGGGCGCGGGTTAGTGTCAGCGTACGGGTTAGGATTAGGGGACGTGTGAGGGTCAGGCTTCGGGGAAGGGTTAGGGTTAGGTTTCGGGCTAGGGTTAGGGGACGGGGACGGTTTAGGGTCAAGGTGAGGGTACGACAACGCCTTAGGGGAAGCGTACGTGTGAGGGCGCGGGTTTGTGTCAGCATATGGGTTAGGATTACGGGAGGGGTGCGGGTAAAGCTTCGGGTAGGGGTTAGGGATAGGATTCGGGCTAGGGTTAGGGTTAGGGAACGGGGACGTTTTAGGGTCCAGGTTAGGGTAAGACAACGCTTTAGGGGGAGCGAACGTGTGAGGGCGCGGGTTAGTGTCATCGTACGGGTTAGAATTAGGGGACGGCTGAGGGTCAGGCTTCGGGGAAGGTTTAGGGTTAGGGTTCGGGCTAGGCTTAGGGTTAGGGGACGGGGACGGTTTAGGGTCCAGGTGAGGGTACGACAACGCTTTAGGGGGAGCGTACGTGTGAGGGCACGGGTTAGTGTCAGCATACGGGTTAGGATTAGGGGATGGGTGAAGGTCAGGCTTCGGGGAAGGGTTAGGGTTCGGGCTAGGGTTAGGGTTAGGGGACGGGGACGGTTTAGGGTCCAGGTGAGGGTACGACAACGCTGTAGGGGGACCGTACGTGTGAGGGCGCAGGTTAGTGTCAGCGTACGGGTTAGGATTAGTGGACGGGTGAGGGTCAGGCTTCGGGGAAGGGTTAGGGTTAGGGTTCGGGCTAGGGTTAGGGTTAGGGGACGGGGACGGTTTAGGGTCCAGGTGAGGGTACGACAACGCTTTAGGGGGAGCGTACGTGTGAGGGCGCGGGTTAGTGTCAGCGTACGGGTTAGGATTAGGGGACGGGTGAGGGTCAGGCTTCGGGGAAGGGTTAGGGTTAGGGTTCGGGCTAGGGTTAGGGTTAGGGGACGGGGACGGTTTAGGGTCCAGGTGAGGGTACGACAACAGTTTAGGGGGAGCGTACGTGTGAGGGCGCGGCTTAGTGTCAGCGTACAGGTTAGGATTAGGGGACGGGTGAGGGTCAGGCTTCGGGGAAGGGTTAGGGTTAGGGTTCGGCCAGGGTTAGCGTTAGGGGACGGGGACGGTTTAGGGTCCAGGTGAGGGTACGACAACGCTCTAGGCGGAGCGTACGTGTGAGGGCGCGGGTTAGTGTCAGCGTACGGGTTAGGATTAGGGGACGGGTGAGGGTCAGGCTTCGGGGAAGGGTTAGGGTTAGGGTTCGGGCTAGGGTTAGGGTTAGGGGACGGGGACGGTTTAGGGTCAAGGTTAGGGTACGACAATGCTTTAGGGGGAGCGTACGTGTGAGGGCACGGGTTAGTGTCAGCGTACGGGTTAGGATTAGGGGACGGCTGAGGGTCAGGCTTCGTGGAAGGGTTAGGGTTAGGGTTCGGGCTAGGGTTAGGGTTAGGGGACGGGGACGGTTTAGGGTCGAGGTGAGTGTACGACAACGCTGTAGGGGGAGCGTACGTGTGAGGGCGCGGGTTAGTGTAAGCGTACGGGTTAGGATTAGGGGACGGGTGAGGGTCAGGCTTAGGGGAAGTGTTAGGGTTAGGCTTCGGGCTAGGGTTAGGGTTAGGGGACGGGGACGGTTTAGGGTCCAGGTGAGGGTACAACAACGCTTTAGGGGGAGCGTACGTGTGAGGGCGCGGGTTAGTGTCAGCGTACGGGTTAGGATTAGGGGACGGGTGAGGGTCAGGCTTCGGGGAAGGGTTAGGGTTAGGGTTCGGGCTAGGGTTAGGGTTAGGGGATGGGGACGGTTTAGGGTCCAGGTGAGGGTACGACAACGCTTTAGGGGGAGCGTACGTGTGAGGGCGCGGCTTAGTGTCAGTGTACGGGTTAGGATTAGGGGACGGGTGAGGGTCAGGCTTCGGGGAAGGGTTAGGTTTAGGGTTCGGGCTAGGGTTAGGGTTAGGGGACGGGGATGGTTTAGGGTCCAGGTGAGGGTACGACAACGGTTTAGGGGTAGCGTACGTGTGAGGGCGCGGTTTAGTGTCAGCGTACGGGTTAGGATTAGGGGACGGGTGAGGGTCAGGCTTCGGGGAAGTGTTAGGGTTAGGGTTCGGGCAAGGGTTAGGGGACGGGGACGGTTTAGGGTCCAGGTGAGGGTACGACAACGCTTTAGTGGGAGCGTACATGTGAGGTTGCGGGTTAGTGTCAGCGTACGGGTTAGGTTTAGGGGACGGGTGAGGGTCAGGCTTCGGGGAAGGGTTAGGTTTAGGGTTCGGGCTAGGGTAAGGGTCAGGGGACGGGGACGGTTTAGGGTCAAGGTGAGGGTACGACAACGCCTTAGGGGGAGCCTTCGTGTGAGGGCGCCGGTTAGTGTAAGCGTACAGGTTAGGATTAGGGGACGGGTGAGGGTCAGGCTTCGGGGAAGGGTTAGGGTTAGGGTTCGGGCTAGGGTTAGGGTTAGGGGACGGGGACGGTTTAGGGTCCAGGTGAGGGTACGACAACGCTGTAGGGGGAGCGTACGTGTGAGGGCGCGGGTTAGTGTCAGCGTATGGGTTAGGATTAGGGGACGGGTGAGGGTCAGGCTTCGGGGAAGGGTTAGGTTTCGGGCTCGGGTTAGGGTTAGGGGACAGGGACGGTTTAGGGTCCAGGTGAGGGTACGACAACGCTTTAGGGGGAGCGTACGTGTGAGGGTGCGGGTTAGTGTCAGCGTACGGGTTAGGATTAGGGGACGGGTGAGAGTCAGTCTTCGGGGAAGGGTTAGGGTTAGGGTTCGGGCTAGGGTTAGAGTTAGGGGACGGGGACGGTTCAGGGTCCAGGTGAGGGTACGACAATGCTTTAGGGGGAGCGTACGTGTGAGGGCGCGGGTTTGTGTCAGCGTATGGGTTAGGATTACGGGAGGGGTGAGGGTAAGGCTTCGGGTAGGGGTTAGGGATAGGATTCGGGCTAAGGTTAGGGTTAGGGAACGGGGACGGTTTAGGGTCCAGGTGAGGGTAAGACAACGCTTTAGGGGGAGCGAACGTGTGAGGGCGCGGGTTAGTGTCATCGTACGGGTTAGGATTAGGGGACGGGTGAGGGTCAGGCTTCGGGGAAGGGTTAGGGTTAGGGTTCGGGCTAGGGTTAGGGTTAGGGGACGGGGACGGTTTAGGGTCCAGGTGAGGGTACGACAACGCTGTAGGGGGAGCGTACGTGTGAGGGCGCGGGTTAGTGTCAGCGTACGGGTTAGGATTAGGGGACGGGTGAGTGTCAAGCTTCAGGGAAGGGTTAGGGTTAGGGTTCGGGCTAGGGTTAGGGGACGGGGACGGTTTAGGGTCCAGGTGAGGGTACGACAACGCTTTAGGGGGAGCGTACGTGTGAGGGCGTGGGTTAGTGTCAGCGTACGGGTTAGGATTAGGGGACGGGTGAGGGTCAGGCTTCGGGGAAGGGTTAGGGTTAGGGTTCGGGCTAGGGTTAGGGTTACGGGATGGGGACTGTTTAGGGTCCAGGTGAGGGTACGACAACGCTTTAGGGGGACCGTACGTGTGAGGGCGCGGCTTAGTGTCAGCGTACGGGTTAGGATTAGGGGACGGGTAAGGGTCAGGCTTCGGGGAAGGGTTAGGGTTAGGGTTCGGGCTAGGGTTAGGGTTAGGGGACGGGGATTGTTTAGGGTCCAGGTGAGGGTACGACAACGGTTTAGGGGTAGCGTACGTGTGAGGGCGCGGGTTAGTGTCAGCGTACGGGTTAGGATTAGGGGACGGGTGAGGGTCAGGCTTCGGGGAAGGGTTAGGGTTAGGTTTCGGGCTAGGGTTAGGGGACGGGGACGGTTTAGGGTCAAGGTGAGGGTACGACAACGCCTTAGGGGGAGCGTACGTGTGAGGGCGCGGGTTTGTGTCAGCATATGGGTTAGGATTACGGGAGGGGTGCGGGTAAAGCTTCGGGTAGGGGTTAGGGATAGGATTCGGGCTAGGGTTAGGGTTAGGGAACGGGGACGTTTTAGGGTCCAGGTTAGGGTAAGACAACGCTTTAGGGGGAGCGAACGTGTGAGGGCGCGGGTTAGTGTCATCGTACGGGTTAGAATTAGGGGACGGCTGAGGGTCAGGCTTCGGGGAAGGGTTAGGGTTAGGGTTCGGGCTAGGCTTAGGGTTAGGGGACGGGGACGGTTTAGGGTCCAGGTGAGGGTACGACAACGCTTTAGGGGGAGCGTACGTGTGAGGGCACGGGTTAGTGTCAGCATACGGGTTAGGATTAGGGGATGGGTGAAGGTCAGGCTTCGGGGAAGGGTTAGGGTTCGGGCTAGGGTTAGGGTTAGGGGACGGGGACGGTTTAGGGTCCAGGTGAGGGTACGACAACGCTGTAGGGGGACCGTACGTGTGAGGGCGCAGGTTAGTGTCAGCGTACGGGTTAGGATTAGTGGACGGGTGAGGGTCAGGCTTCGGGGAAGGGTTAGGGTTAGGGTTCGGGCTAGGGTTAGGGTTAGGGGACGGGGACGGTTTAGGGTCCAGGTGAGGGTACGACAACGCTTTAGGGGGAGCGTACGTGTGAGGGCGCGGGTTAGTGTCAGCGTACGGGTTAGGATTAGGGGACGGGTGAGGGTCAGGCTTCGGGGAAGGGTTAGGGTTAGGGTTCGGGCTAGGGTTAGGGTTAGGGGACGGGGACGGTTTAGGGTCCAGGTGAGGGTACGACAACAGTTTAGGGGGAGCGTACGTGTGAGGGCGCGGCTTAGTGTCAGCGTACAGGTTAGGATTAGGGGACGGGTGAGGGTCAGGCTTCGGGGAAGGGTTAGGGTTAGGGTTCGGCCAGGGTTAGCGTTAGGGGACGGGGACGGTTTAGGGTCCAGGTGAGGGTACGACAACGCTCTAGGCGGAGCGTACGTGTGAGGGCGCGGGTTAGTGTCAGCGTACGGGTTAGGATTAGGGGACGGGTGAGGGTCAGGCTTCGGGGAAGGGTTAGGGTTAGGGTTCGGGCTAGGGTTAGGGTTAGGGGACGGGGACGGTTTAGGGTCAAGGTTAGGGTACGACAATGCTTTAGGGGGAGCGTACGTGTGAGGGCACGGGTTAGTGTCAGCGTACGGGTTAGGATTAGGGGACGGCTGAGGGTCAGGCTTCGTGGAAGGGTTAGGGTTAGGGTTCGGGCTAGGGTTAGGGTTAGGGGACGGGGACGGTTTAGGGTCGAGGTGAGTGTACGACAACGCTGTAGGGGGAGCGTACGTGTGAGGGCGCGGGTTAGTGTAAGCGTACGGGTTAGGATTAGGGGACGGGTGAGGGTCAGGCTTAGGGGAAGTGTTAGGGTTAGGCTTCGGGCTAGGGTTAGGGTTAGGGGACGGGGACGGTTTAGGGTCCAGGTGAGGGTACAACAACGCTTTAGGGGGAGCGTACGTGTGAGGGCGCGGGTTAGTGTCAGCGTACGGGTTAGGATTAGGGGACGGGTGAGGGTCAGGCTTCGGGGAAGGGTTAGGGTTAGGGTTCGGGCTAGGGTTAGGGTTAGGGGATGGGGACGGTTTAGGGTCCAGGTGAGGGTACGACAACGCTTTAGGGGGAGCGTACGTGTGAGGGCGCGGCTTAGTGTCAGTGTACGGGTTAGGATTAGGGGACGGGTGAGGGTCAGGCTTCGGGGAAGGGTTAGGTTTAGGGTTCGGGCTAGGGTTAGGGTTAGGGGACGGGGATGGTTTAGGGTCCAGGTGAGGGTACGACAACGGTTTAGGGGTAGCGTACGTGTGAGGGCGCGGT
This sequence comes from Globicephala melas, assembly GCF_963455315.2. Lineage (NCBI taxonomy): Eukaryota > Metazoa > Chordata > Mammalia > Artiodactyla > Delphinidae > Globicephala > Globicephala melas. The sequence goes on from NW_027207380.1 coordinate 468,057, forward strand.
TTAGTGTCAGCGTACGGGTTAGGATTAGGGGACGGGTGAGGGTCAGGCTTCGGGGAAGTGTTAGGGTTAGGGTTCGGGCAAGGGTTAGGGGACGGGGACGGTTTAGGGTCCAGGTGAGGGTACGACAACGCTTTAGTGGGAGCGTACATGTGAGGTTGCGGGTTAGTGTCAGCGTACGGGTTAGGTTTAGGGGACGGGTGAGGGTCAGGCTTCGGGGAAGGGTTAGGTTTAGGGTTCGGGCTAGGGTAAGGGTCAGGGGACGGGGACGGTTTAGGGTCAAGGTGAGGGTACGACAACGCCTTAGGGGGAGCCTTCGTGTGAGGGCGCCGGTTAGTGTAAGCGTACAGGTTAGGATTAGGGGACGGGTGAGGGTCAGGCTTCGGGGAAGGGTTAGGGTTAGGGTTCGGGCTAGGGTTAGGGTTAGGGGACGGGGACGGTTTAGGGTCCAGGTGAGGGTACGACAACGCTGTAGGGGGAGCGTACGTGTGAGGGCGCGGGTTAGTGTCAGCGTACGGGTTAGGATTAGGGGACGGGTGAGGGTCAGGCTTCGGGGAAGGGTTAGGGTTCGGGCTCGGGTTAGGGTTAGGGGACAGGGACGGTTTAGGGTCCAGGTGAGGGTACGACAACGCTTTAGGGGGAGCGTACGTGTGAGGGTGCGGGTTAGTGTCAGCGTACGGGTTAGGATTAGGGGATGGGTGAGAGTCAGTCTTCGGGGAAGGGTTAGGGTTAGGGTTCGGGCTAGGGTTAGGGTTAGGGGACGGGGACGGTTTAGGGTCCAGGTGAGGGTACGACAACGCTTTAGGGGGAGCGTACGTGTGAGGGCGCGGGTTTGTGTCAGCGTATGGGTTAGGATTACGGGAGGGGTGAGGGTAAGGCTTCGGGTAGGGGTTAGGGATAGGATTCGGGCTAAGGTTAGGGTTAGGGAACGGGGACGGTTTAGGGTCCAGGTGAGGGTAAGACAACGCTTTAGGGGGAGCGAACGTGTGAGGGCGCGGGTTAGTGTCATCGTACGGGTTAGGATTAGGGGACGGGTGAGGGTCAGGCTTCGGGGAAGGGTTAGGGTTAGGGTTCGGGCTAGGGTTAGGGTTAGGGGACGGGGACGGTTTAGGGTCCAGGTGAGGGTACGACAACGCTGTAGGGGGAGCGTACGTGTGAGGGCGCGGGTTAGTGTCAGCGTACGGGTTAGGATTAGGGGACGGGTGAGGGTCAAGCTTCAGGGAAGGGTTAGGGTTAGGGTTCGGGCTAGGGTTAGGGGACGGGGACGGTTTAGGGTCCAGGTGAGGGTACGACAACGCTTTAGGGGGAGCGTACGTGTGAGGGCGTGGGTTAGTGTCAGCGTACGGGTTAGGATTAGGGGACGGGTGAGGGTCAGGCTTCGGGGAAGGGTTAGGGTTAGGGTTCGGGCTAGGGTTAGGGTTACGGGATGGGGACTGTTTAGGGTCCAGGTGAGGGTACGACAACGCTTTAGGGGGACCGTACGTGTGAGGGCGCGGCTTAGTGTCAGCGTACGGGTTAGGATTAGGGGACGGGTGAGGGTCAGGCTTCGGGGAAGGGTTAGGGTTAGGGTTCGGGCTAGGGTTAGGGTTAGGGGACGGGGATTGTTTAGGGTCCAGGTGAGGGTACGACAACGGTTTAGGGGTAGCGTACGTGTGAGGGCGCGGGTTAGTGTCAGCGTACGGGTTAGGATTAGGGGACGGGTGAGGGTCAGGCTTCGGGGAAGGGTTAGGGTTAGGTTTCGGGCTAGGGTTAGGGGACGGGGACGGTTTAGGGTCAAGGTGAGGGTACGACAACGCCTTAGGGGGAGCGTACGTGTGAGGGCGCGGGTTTGTGTCAGCATATGGGTTAGGATTACGGGAGGGGTGCGGGTAAAGCTTCGGGTAGGGGTTAGGGATAGGATTCGGGCTAGGGTTAGGGTTAGGGAACGGGGACGTTTTAGGGTCCAGGTTAGGGTAAGACAACGCTTTAGGGGGAGCGAACGTGTGAGGGCGCGGGTTAGTGTCATCGTACGGGTTAGAATTAGGGGACGGCTGAGGGTCAGGCTTCGGGGAAGGGTTAGGGTTAGGGTTCGGGCTAGGCTTAGGGTTAGGGGACGGGGACGGTTTAGGGTCCACGTGAGGGTACGACAACGGTTTAGGGGGAGCGTACGTGTGAGGGCGCGGGTTAGTGTCCTCGTACGGGTTAGGATTAGGGGACGGGTGAGGGTCAGGCTTCGGGGAAGGGTTAGGGTTAGGGTTCGAGCTAGGGTTAGAGTTAGGGGACGGGGACGGTTTAGGGTCCAGGTGAGGGTTCGACAACGCTTTAGGGGGAGCGTACGTGTGAGGGCGCGGGTTAGTGTCAGCATACGGGTCAGGATTAGGGGACGGGTGAGGGTCAGGCTTCGGGGAAGTGTTAGGGTTAGGGTTTGGGCTAGGGTTAGGGTTAGGGGACGGGGACGGTTTAGGGTCCAGGTGAGGGTACGACAGCGCTCTAGGGGGAGCGTACGTGTGAGGGCGCGGGTTAGTGTCAGCGTACGGGTTAGGATTAGGGGACGGGTGAGGGTCAGGCTTCGGGGAAGGGTTAGGGTTAGGGTTCGGGCTAGGGTTAGGGTTAGGGGACGGGGACGGTTTAGGGTCAAGGTTAGGGTACGACAATGCTTTAGGGGGAGCGTACGTGTGAGGGCACGGGTTAGTGTCAGCGTACGGGTTAGGATTAGGGGACGGCTGAGGGTCAGGCTTCGTGGAAGGGTTAGGGTTAGGGTTCGGGCTAGGGTTAGGGTTAGGGGACGGGGACGGTTTAGGGTCGAGGTGAGTGTACGACAACGCTGTAGGGGGAGCGTACGTGTGAGGGCGCGGGTTAGTGTAAGCGTACGGGTTAGGATTAGGGGACGGGTGAGGGTCAGGCTTAGGGGAAGTGTTAGGGTTAGGCTTCGGGCTAGGGTTAGGGTTAGGGGACGGGGACGGTTTAGGGTCCAGGTGAGGGTACAACAACGCTTTAGGGGGAGCGTACGTGTGAGGGCGCGGGTTAGTGTCAGCGTACGGGTTAGGATTAGGGGACGGGTGAGGGTCAGGCTTCGGGGAAGTGTTAGGGTTAGGGTTCGGGCTAGGGTTAGGGTTAGGGGATGGGGACGGTTTAGGGTCCAGGTGAGGGTACGACAACGCTTTAGGGGGAGCGTACGTGTGAGGGCGCGGCTTAGTGTCAGTGTACGGGTTAGGATTAGGGGACGGGTGAGGGTCAGGCTTCGGGGAAGGGTTAGGTTTAGGGTTCGGGCTAGGGTTAGGGTTAGGGGACGGGGATGGTTTAGGGTCCAGGTGAGGGTACGACAACGGTTTAGGGGTAGCGTACGTGTGAGGGCGCGGTTTAGTGTCAGCGTACGGGTTAGGATTAGGGGACGGGTGAGGGTCAGGCTTCGGGGAAGTGTTAGGGTTAGGGTTCGGGCAAGGGTTAGGGGACGGGGACGGTTTAGGGTCCAGGTGAGGGTACGACAACGCTTTAGTGGGAGCGTACATGTGAGGTTGCGGGTTAGTGTCAGCGTACGGGTTAGGTTTAGGGGACGGGTGAGGGTCAGGCTTCGGGGAAGGGTTAGGTTTAGGGTTCGGGCTAGGGTAAGGGTCAGGGGACGGGGACGGTTTAGGGTCAAGGTGAGGGTACGACAACGCCTTAGGGGGAGCCTTCGTGTGAGGGCGCCGGTTAGTGTCAGCGTACAGGTTAGGATTAGGGGACGGGTGAGGGTCAGGCTTCGGGGAAGGGTTAGGGTTAGGGTTCGGGCTAGGGTTAGGGTTAGGGGACGGGGACGGTTTAGGGTCCAGGTGAGGGTACGACAACGCTGTAGGGGGAGCGTACGTGTGAGGGCGCGGGTTAGTGTCAGCGTACGGGTTAGGATTAGGGGACGGGTGAGGGTCAGGCTTCGGGGAAGGGTTAGGGTTCGGGCTCGGGTTAGGGTTAGGGGACAGGGACGGTTTAGGGTCCAGGTGAGGGTACGACAACGCTTTAGGGGGAGCGTACGTGTGAGGGTGCGGGTTAGTGTCAGCGTACGGGTTAGGATTAGGGGATGGGTGAGAGTCAGTCTTCGGGGAAGGGTTAGGGTTAGGGTTCGGGCTAGGGTTAGGGTTAGGGGACGGGGACGGTTTAGGGTCCAGGTGAGGGTACGACAACGCTTTAGGGGGAGCGTACGTGTGAGGGCGCGGGTTTGTGTCAGCGTATGGGTTAGGATTACGGGAGGGGTGAGGGTAAGGCTTCGGGTAGGGGTTAGGGATAGGATTCGGGCTAAGGTTAGGGTTAGGGAACGGGGACGGTTTAGGGTCCAGGTGAGGGTAAGACAACGCTTTAGGGGGAGCGAACGTGTGAGGGCGCGGGTTAGTGTCATCGTACGGGTTAGGATTAGGGGACGGGTGAGGGTCAGGCTTCGGGGAAGGGTTAGGGTTAGGGTTCGGGCTAGGGTTAGGGTTAGGGGACGGGGACGGTTTAGGGTCCAGGTGAGGGTACGACAACGCTGTAGGGGGAGCGTACGTGTGAGGGCGCGGGTTAGTGTCAGCATACGGGTTAGGATTAGGGGACGGGTGAGGGTCAAGCTTCAGGGAAGGGTTAGGGTTAGGGTTCGGGCTAGGGTTAGGGGACGGGGACGGTTTAGGGTCCAGGTGAGGGTACGACAACGCTTTAGGGGGAGCGTACGTGTGAGGGCGTGGGTTAGTGTCAGCGTACGGGTTAGGATTAGGGGACGGGTGAGGGTCAGGCTTCGGGGAAGGGTTAGAGTTAGGGTTCGGGCTAGGGTTAGGGTTACGGGATGGGGACTGTTTAGGGTCCAGGTGAGGGTACGACAACGCTTTAGGGGGACCGTACGTGTGAGGGCGCAGCTTAGTGTCAGCGTACGGGTTAGGATTAGGGGACGGGTGAGGGTCAGGCTTCGGGGAAGGGTTAGGGTTAGGGTTCGGGCTAGGGTTAGGGTTAGGGGACGGGGATTGTTTAGGGTCCAGGTGAGGGTACGACAACGGTTTAGGGGTAGCGTACGTGTGAGGGCGCGGGTTAGTGTCAGCGTACGGGTTAGGATTAGGGGACGTGTGAGGGTCAGGCTTCGGGGAAGGGTTAGGGTTAGGTTTCGGGCTAGGGTTAGGGGACGGGGACGGTTTAGGGTCAAGGTGAGGGTACGACAACGCCTTAGGGGAAGCGTACGTGTGAGGGCGCGGGTTTGTGTCAGCATATGGGTTAGGATTACGGGAGGGGTGCGGGTAAAGCTTCGGGTAGGGGTTAGGGATAGGATTCGGGCTAGGGTTAGGGTTAGGGAACGGGGACGTTTTAGGGTCCAGGTTAGGGTAAGACAACGCTTTAGGGGGAGCGAACGTGTGAGGGCGCGGGTTAGTGTCATCGTACGGGTTAGAATTAGGGGACGGCTGAGGGTCAGGCTTCGGGGAAGGTTTAGGGTTAGGGTTCGGGCTAGGCTTAGGGTTAGGGGACGGGGACGGTTTAGGGTCCAGGTGAGGGTACGACAACGCTTTAGGGGGAGCGTACGTGTGAGGGCACGGGTTAGTGTCAGCATACGGGTTAGGATTAGGGGATGGGTGAAGGTCAGGCTTCGGGGAAGGGTTAGGGTTCGGGCTAGGGTTAGGGTTAGGGGACGGGGACGGTTTAGGGTCCAGGTGAGGGTACGACAACGCTGTAGGGGGACCGTACGTGTGAGGGCGCAGGTTAGTGTCAGCGTACGGGTTAGGATTAGTGGACGGGTGAGGGTCAGGCTTCGGGGAAGGGTTAGGGTTAGGGTTCGGGCTAGGGTTAGGGTTAGGGGACGGGGACGGTTTAGGGTCCAGGTGAGGGTACGACAACGCTTTAGGGGGAGCGTACGTGTGAGGGCGCGGGTTAGTGTCAGCGTACGGGTTAGGATTAGGGGACGGGTGAGGGTCAGGCTTCGGGGAAGGGTTAGGGTTAGGGTTCGGGCTAGGGTTAGGGTTAGGGGACGGGGACGGTTTAGGGTCCAGGTGAGGGTACGACAACAGTTTAGGGGGAGCGTACGTGTGAGGGCGCGGCTTAGTGTCAGCGTACAGGTTAGGATTAGGGGACGGGTGAGGGTCAGGCTTCGGGGAAGGGTTAGGGTTAGGGTTCGGCCAGGGTTAGCGTTAGGGGACGGGGACGGTTTAGGGTCCAGGTGAGGGTACGACAACGCTTTAGGGGGAGCGTACGTGTGAGGGCGTGGGTTAGTGTCAGCGTACGGGTTAGGATTAGGGGACGGGTGAGGGTCAGGCTTCGGGGAAGGGTTAGGGTTAGGGTTCGGGCTAGGGTTAGGGTTACGGGATGGGGACTGTTTAGGGTCCAGGTGAGGGTACGACAACGCTTTAGGGGGACCGTACGTGTGAGGGCGCGGCTTAGTGTCAGCGTACGGGTTAGGATTAGGGGACGGGTGAGGGTCAGGCTTCGGGGAAGGGTTAGGGTTAGGGTTCGGGCTAGGGTTAGGGTTAGGGGACGGGGATTGTTTAGGGTCCAGGTGAGGGTACGACAACGGTTTAGGGGTAGCGTACGTGTGAGGGCGCGGGTTAGTGTCAGCGTACGGGTTAGGATTAGGGGACGGGTGAGGGTCAGGCTTCGGGGAAGGGTTAGGGTTAGGTTTCGGGCTAGGGTTAGGGGACGGGGACGGTTTAGGGTCAAGGTGAGGGTACGACAACGCCTTAGGGGGAGCGTACGTGTGAGGGCGCGGGTTTGTGTCAGCATATGGGTTAGGATTACGGGAGGGGTGCGGGTAAAGCTTCGGGTAGGGGTTAGGGATAGGATTCGGGCTAGGGTTAGGGTTAGGGAACGGGGACGTTTTAGGGTCCAGGTTAGGGTAAGACAACGCTTTAGGGGGAGCGAACGTGTGAGGGCGCGGGTTAGTGTCATCGTACGGGTTAGAATTAGGGGACGGCTGAGGGTCAGGCTTCGGGGAAGGGTTAGGGTTAGGGTTCGGGCTAGGCTTAGGGTTAGGGGACGGGGACGGTTTAGGGTCCACGTGAGGGTACGACAACGGTTTAGGGGGAGCGTACGTGTGAGGGCGCGGGTTAGTGTCCTCGTACGGGTTAGGATTAGGGGACGGGTGAGGGTCAGGCTTCGGGGAAGGGTTAGGGTTAGGGTTCGAGCTAGGGTTAGAGTTAGGGGACGGGGACGGTTTAGGGTCCAGGTGAGGGTTCGACAACGCTTTAGGGGGAGCGTACGTGTGAGGGCGCGGGTTAGTGTCAGCATACGGGTCAGGATTAGGGGACGGGTGAGGGTCAGGCTTCGGGGAAGTGTTAGGGTTAGGGTTTGGGCTAGGGTTAGGGTTAGGGGACGGGGACGGTTTAGGGTCCAGGTGAGGGTACGACAGCGCTCTAGGGGGAGCGTACGTGTGAGGGCGCGGGTTAGTGTCAGCGTACGGGTTAGGATTAGGGGACGGGTGAGGGTCAGGCTTCGGGGAAGGGTTAGGGTTAGGGTTCGGGCTAGGGTTAGGGTTAGGGGACGGGGACGGTTTAGGGTCAAGGTTAGGGTACGACAATGCTTTAGGGGGAGCGTACGTGTGAGGGCACGGGTTAGTGTCAGCGTACGGGTTAGGATTAGGGGACGGCTGAGGGTCAGGCTTCGTGGAAGGGTTAGGGTTAGGGTTCGGGCTAGGGTTAGGGTTAGGGGACGGGGACGGTTTAGGGTCGAGGTGAGTGTACGACAACGCTGTAGGGGGAGCGTACGTGTGAGGGCGCGGGTTAGTGTAAGCGTACGGGTTAGGATTAGGGGACGGGTGAGGGTCAGGCTTAGGGGAAGTGTTAGGGTTAGGCTTCGGGCTAGGGTTAGGGTTAGGGGACGGGGACGGTTTAGGGTCCAGGTGAGGGTACAACAACGCTTTAGGGGGAGCGTACGTGTGAGGGCGCGGGTTAGTGTCAGCGTACGGGTTAGGATTAGGGGACGGGTGAGGGTCAGGCTTCGGGGAAGTGTTAGGGTTAGGGTTCGGGCTAGGGTTAGGGTTAGGGGATGGGGACGGTTTAGGGTCCAGGTGAGGGTACGACAACGCTTTAGGGGGAGCGTACGTGTGAGGGCGCGGCTTAGTGTCAGTGTACGGGTTAGGATTAGGGGACGGGTGAGGGTCAGGCTTCGGGGAAGGGTTAGGTTTAGGGTTCGGGCTAGGGTTAGGGTTAGGGGACGGGGATGGTTTAGGGTCCAGGTGAGGGTACGACAACGGTTTAGGGGTAGCGTACGTGTGAGGGCGCGGTTTAGTGTCAGCGTACGGGTTAGGATTAGGGGACGGGTGAGGGTCAGGCTTCGGGGAAGTGTTAGGGTTAGGGTTCGGGCAAGGGTTAGGGGACGGGGACGGTTTAGGGTCCAGGTGAGGGTACGACAACGCTTTAGTGGGAGCGTACATGTGAGGTTGCGGGTTAGTGTCAGCGTACGGGTTAGGTTTAGGGGACGGGTGAGGGTCAGGCTTCGGGGAAGGGTTAGGTTTAGGGTTCGGGCTAGGGTAAGGGTCAGGGGACGGGGACGGTTTAGGGTCAAGGTGAGGGTACGACAACGCCTTAGGGGGAGCCTTCGTGTGAGGGCGCCGGTTAGTGTCAGCGTACAGGTTAGGATTAGGGGACGGGTGAGGGTCAGGCTTCGGGGAAGGGTTAGGGTTAGGGTTCGGGCTAGGGTTAGGGTTAGGGGACGGGGACGGTTTAGGGTCCAGGTGAGGGTACGACAACGCTGTAGGGGGAGCGTACGTGTGAGGGCGCGGGTTAGTGTCAGCGTACGGGTTAGGATTAGGGGACGGGTGAGGGTCAGGCTTCGGGGAAGGGTTAGGGTTCGGGCTCGGGTTAGGGTTAGGGGACAGGGACGGTTTAGGGTCCAGGTGAGGGTACGACAACGCTTTAGGGGGAGCGTACGTGTGAGGGTGCGGGTTAGTGTCAGCGTACGGGTTAGGATTAGGGGATGGGTGAGAGTCAGTCTTCGGGGAAGGGTTAGGGTTAGGGTTCGGGCTAGGGTTAGGGTTAGGGGACGGGGACGGTTTAGGGTCCAGGTGAGGGTACGACAACGCTTTAGGGGGAGCGTACGTGTGAGGGCGCGGGTTTGTGTCAGCGTATGGGTTAGGATTACGGGAGGGGTGAGGGTAAGGCTTCGGGTAGGGGTTAGGGATAGGATTCGGGCTAAGGTTAGGGTTAGGGAACGGGGACGGTTTAGGGTCCAGGTGAGGGTAAGACAACGCTTTAGGGGGAGCGAACGTGTGAGGGCGCGGGTTAGTGTCATCGTACGGGTTAGGATTAGGGGACGGGTGAGGGTCAGGCTTCGGGGAAGGGTTAGGGTTAGGGTTCGGGCTAGGGTTAGGGTTAGGGGACGGGGACGGTTTAGGGTCCAGGTGAGGGTACGACAACGCTGTAGGGGGAGCGTACGTGTGAGGGCGCGGGTTAGTGTCAGCATACGGGTTAGGATTAGGGGACGGGTGAGGGTCAAGCTTCAGGGAAGGGTTAGGGTTAGGGTTCGGGCTAGGGTTAGGGGACGGGGACGGTTTAGGGTCCAGGTGAGGGTACGACAACGCTTTAGGGGGAGCGTACGTGTGAGGGCGTGGGTTAGTGTCAGCGTACGGGTTAGGATTAGGGGACGGGTGAGGGTCAGGCTTCGGGGAAGGGTTAGAGTTAGGGTTCGGGCTAGGGTTAGGGTTACGGGATGGGGACTGTTTAGGGTCCAGGTGAGGGTACGACAACGCTTTAGGGGGACCGTACGTGTGAGGGCGCAGCTTAGTGTCAGCGTACGGGTTAGGATTAGGGGACGGGTGAGGGTCAGGCTTCGGGGAAGGGTTAGGGTTAGGGTTCGGGCTAGGGTTAGGGTTAGGGGACGGGGATTGTTTAGGGTCCAGGTGAGGGTACGACAACGGTTTAGGGGTAGCGTACGTGTGAGGGCGCGGGTTAGTGTCAGCGTACGGGTTAGGATTAGGGGACGTGTGAGGGTCAGGCTTCGGGGAAGGGTTAGGGTTAGGTTTCGGGCTAGGGTTAGGGGACGGGGACGGTTTAGGGTCAAGGTGAGGGTACGACAACGCCTTAGGGGAAGCGTACGTGTGAGGGCGCGGGTTTGTGTCAGCATATGGGTTAGGATTACGGGAGGGGTGCGGGTAAAGCTTCGGGTAGGGGTTAGGGATAGGATTCGGGCTAGGGTTAGGGTTAGGGAACGGGGACGTTTTAGGGTCCAGGTTAGGGTAAGACAACGCTTTAGGGGGAGCGAACGTGTGAGGGCGCGGGTTAGTGTCATCGTACGGGTTAGAATTAGGGGACGGCTGAGGGTCAGGCTTCGGGGAAGGTTTAGGGTTAGGGTTCGGGCTAGGCTTAGGGTTAGGGGACGGGGACGGTTTAGGGTCCAGGTGAGGGTACGACAACGCTTTAGGGGGAGCGTACGTGTGAGGGCACGGGTTAGTGTCAGCATACGGGTTAGGATTAGGGGATGGGTGAAGGTCAGGCTTCGGGGAAGGGTTAGGGTTCGGGCTAGGGTTAGGGTTAGGGGACGGGGACGGTTTAGGGTCCAGGTGAGGGTACGACAACGCTGTAGGGGGACCGTACGTGTGAGGGCGCAGGTTAGTGTCAGCGTACGGGTTAGGATTAGTGGACGGGTGAGGGTCAGGCTTCGGGGAAGGGTTAGGGTTAGGGTTCGGGCTAGGGTTAGGGTTAGGGGACGGGGACGGTTTAGGGTCCAGGTGAGGGTACGACAACGCTTTAGGGGGAGCGTACGTGTGAGGGCGCGGGTTAGTGTCAGCGTACGGGTTAGGATTAGGGGACGGGTGAGGGTCAGGCTTCGGGGAAGGGTTAGGGTTAGGGTTCGGGCTAGGGTTAGGGTTAGGGGACGGGGACGGTTTAGGGTCCAGGTGAGGGTACGACAACAGTTTAGGGGGAGCGTACGTGTGAGGGCGCGGCTTAGTGTCAGCGTACAGGTTAGGATTAGGGGACGGGTGAGGGTCAGGCTTCGGGGAAGGGTTAGGGTTAGGGTTCGGCCAGGGTTAGCGTTAGGGGACGGGGACGGTTTAGGGTCCAGGTGAGGGTACGACAACGCTCTAGGCGGAGCGTACGTGTGAGGGCGCGGGTTAGTGTCAGCGTACGGGTTAGGATTAGGGGACGGGTGAGGGTCAGGCTTCGGGGAAGGGTTAGGGTTAGGGTTCGGGCTAGGGTTAGGGTTAGGGGACGGGGACGGTTTAGGGTCAAGGTTAGGGTACGACAATGCTTTAGGGGGAGCGTACGTGTGAGGGCACGGGTTAGTGTCAGCGTACGGGTTAGGATTAGGGGACGGCTGAGGGTCAGGCTTCGTGGAAGGGTTAGGGTTAGGGTTCGGGCTAGGGTTAGGGTTAGGGGACGGGGACGGTTTAGGGTCGAGGTGAGTGTACGACAACGCTGTAGGGGGAGCGTACGTGTGAGGGCGCGGGTTAGTGTAAGCGTACGGGTTAGGATTAGGGGACGGGTGAGGGTCAGGCTTAGGGGAAGTGTTAGGGTTAGGCTTCGGGCTAGGGTTAGGGTTAGGGGACGGGGACGGTTTAGGGTCCAGGTGAGGGTACAACAACGCTTTAGGGGGAGCGTACGTGTGAGAGCGCGGGTTAGTGTCAGCGTACGGGTTAGGATTAGGGGACGGGTGAGGGTCAGGCTTCGGGGAAGGGTTAGGGTTAGGGTTCGGGCTAGGGTTAGGGTTAGGGGATGGGGACGGTTTAGGGTCCAGGTGAGGGTACGACAACGCTTTAGGGGGAGCGTACGTGTGAGGGCGCGGCTTAGTGTCAGTGTACGGGTTAGGATTAGGGGACGGGTGAGGGTCAGGCTTCGGGGAAGGGTTAGGTTTAGGGTTCGGGCTAGGGTTAGGGTTAGGGGACGGGGATGGTTTAGGGTCCAGGTGAGGGTACGACAACGGTTTAGGGGTAGCGTACGTGTGAGGGCGCGGTTTAGTGTCAGCGTACGGGTTAGGATTAGGGGACGGGTGAGGGTCAGGCTTCGGGGAAGTGTTAGGGTTAGGGTTCGGGCAAGGGTTAGGGGACGGGGACGGTTTAGGGTCCAGGTGAGGGTACGACAACGCTTTAGTGGGAGCGTACATGTGAGGTTGCGGGTTAGTGTCAGCGTACGGGTTAGGTTTAGGGGACGGGTGAGGGTCAGGCTTCGGGGAAGGGTTAGGTTTAGGGTTCGGGCTAGGGTAAGGGTCAGGGGACGGGGACGGTTTAGGGTCCAGGTGAGGGTACGACAACGCCTTAGGGGGAGCCTTCGTGTGAGGGCGCCGGTTAGTGTAAGCGTACAGGTTAGGATTAGGGGACGGGTGAGGGTCAGGCTTCGGGGAAGGGTTAGGGTTAGGGTTCGGGCTAGGGTTAGGGTTAGGGGACGGGGACGGTTTAGGGTCCAGGTGAGGGTACGACAACGCTGTAGGGGGAGCGTACGTGTGAGGGCGCGGGTTAGTGTCAGCGTATGGGTTAGGATTAGGGGACGGGTGAGGGTCAGGCTTCGGGGAAGGGTTAGGGTTCGGGCTCGGGTTAGGGTTAGGGGACAGGGACGGTTTAGGGTCCAGGTGAGGGTACGACAACGCTTTAGGGGGAGCGTACGTGTGAGGGTGCGGGTTAGTGTCAGCGTACGGGTTAGGATTAGGTGACGGGTGAGAGTCAGTCTTCGGGGAAGGGTTAGGGTTAGGGTTCGGGCTAGGGTTAGAGTTAGGGGACGGGGACGGTTCAGGGTCCAGGTGAGGGTACGACAATGCTTTAGGGGGAGCGTACGTGTGAGGGCGCGGGTTTGTGTCAGCGTATGGGTTAGGATTACGGGAGGGGTGAGGGTAAGGCTTCGGGTAGGTGTTAGGGATAGGATTCGGGCTAAGGTTAGGGTTAGGGAACGGGGACGGTTTAGGGTCCAGGTGAGGGTAAGACAACGCTTTAGGGGGAGCGAACGTGTGAGGGCGCGGGTTAGTGTCATCGTACGGGTTAGGATTAGGGGACGGGTGAGGGTCAGGCTTCGGGGAAGGGTTAGGGTTAGGGTTCGGGCTAGGGTTAGGGTTAGGGGACGGGGACGGTTTAGGGTCCAGGTGAGGGTACGACAACGCTGTAGGGGGAGCGTACGTGTGAGGGCGCGGGTTAGTGTCAGCGTACGGGTTAGGATTAGGGGACGGGTGAGTGTCAAGCTTCAGGGAAGGGTTAGGGTTAGGGTTCGGGCTAGGGTTAGGGGACGGGGACGGTTTAGGGTCCAGGTGAGGGTACGACAACGCTTTAGGGGGAGCGTACGTGTGAGGGCGTGGGTTAGTGTCAGCGTACGGGTTAGGATTAGGGGACGGGTGAGGGTCAGGCTTCGGGGAAGGGTTAGGTTTAGGGTTCGGGCTAGGGTTAGGGTTAGGGGACGGGGATGGTTTAGGGTCCAGGTGAGGGTACGACAACGGTTTAGGGGTAGCGTACGTGTGAGGGCGCGGTTTAGTGTCAGCGTACGGGTTAGGATTAGGGGACGGGTGAGGGTCAGGCTTCGGGGAAGTGTTAGGGTTAGGGTTCGGGCAAGGGTTAGGGGACGGGGACGGTTTAGGGTCCAGGTGAGGGTACGACAACGCTTTAGTGGGAGCGTACATGTGAGGTTGCGGGTTAGTGTCAGCGTACGGGTTAGGTTTAGGGGACGGGTGATGGTCAGGCTTCGGGGAAGGGTTAGGTTTAGGGTTCGGGCTAGGGTAAGGGTCAGGGGACGGGGACGGTTTAGGGTCAAGGTGAGGGTACGACAACGCCTTAGGGGGAGCCTTCGTGTGAGGGCGCCGGTTAGTGTAAGCGTACAGGTTAGGATTAGGGGACGGGTGAGGGTCAGGCTTCGGGGAAGGGTTAGGGTTAGGGTTCGGGCTAGGGTTAGGGTTAGGGGACGGGGACGGTTTAGGGTCCAGGTGAGGGTACGACAACGCTGTAGGGGGAGCGTACGTGTGAGGGCGCGGGTTAGTGTCAGCGTACGGGTTAGGATTAGGGGACGGGTGAGGGTCAGGCTTCGGGGAAGGGTTAGGGTTCGGGCTCGGGTTAGGGTTAGGGGACAGGGACGGTTTAGGGTCCAGGTGAGGGTACGACAACGCTTTAGGGGGAGCGTACGTGTGAGGGTGCGGGTTAGTGTCAGCGTACAGGTTAGGATTAGGGGATGGGTGAGAGTCAGTCTTCGGGGAAGGGTTAGGGTTAGGGTTCGGGCTAGGGTTAGGGTTAGGGGACGGGGACGGTTTAGGGTCCAGGTGAGGGTACGACAACGCTTTAGGGGGAGCGTACGTGTGAGGGCGCGGGTTTGTGTCAGCGTATGGGTTAGGATTACGGGAGGGGTGAGGGTAAGGCTTCGGGTAGGGGTTAGGGATAGGATTCGGGCTAAGGTTAGGGTTAGGGAACGGGGACGGTTTAGGGTCCAGGTGAGGGTAAGACAACGCTTTAGGGGGAGCGAACGTGTGAGGGCGCGGGTTAGTGTCATCGTACGGGTTAGGATTAGGGGACGGGTGAGGGTCAGGCTTCGGGGAAGGGTTAGGGTTAGGGTTCGGGCTAGGGTTAGGGTTAGGGGACGGGGACGGTTTAGGGTCCAGGTGAGGGTACGACAACGCTGTAGGGGGAGCGTACGTGTGAGGGCGCGGGTTAGTGTCAGCGTACGGGTTAGGATTAGGGGACGGGTGAGGGTCAAGCTTCAGGGAAGGGTTAGGGTTAGGGTTCGGGCTAGGGTTAGGGGACGGGGACGGTTTAGGGTCCAGGTGAGGGTACGACAACGCTTTAGGGGGAGCGTACGTGTGAGGGCGTGGGTTAGTGTCAGCGTACGGGTTAGGATTAGGGGACGGGTGAGGGTCAGGCTTCGGGGAAGGGTTAGGGTTAGGGTTCGGGCTAGGGTTAGGGTTACGGGATGGGGACTGTTTAGGGTCCAGGTGAGGGTACGACAACGCTTTAGGGGGACCGTACGTGTGAGGGCGCGGCTTAGTGTCAGCGTACGGGTTAGGATTAGGGGACGGGTGAGGGTCAGGCTTCGGGGAAGGGTTAGGGTTAGGGTTCGGGCTAGGGTTAGGGTTTGGGGACGGGGATTGTTTAGGGTCCAGGTGAGGGTACGACAACGGTTTAGGGGTAGCGTACGTGTGAGGGCGCGGGTTAGTGTCAGCGTACGGGTTAGGATTAGGGGACGGGTGAGGGTCAGGCTTCGGGGAAGGGTTAGGGTTAGGTTTCGGGCTAGGGTTAGGGGACGGGGACGGTTTAGGGTCAAGGTGAGGGTACGACAACGCCTTAGGGGGAGCGTACGTGTGAGGGCGCGGGTTTGTGTCAGCATATGGGTTAGGATTACGGGAGGGGTGCGGGTAAAGCTTCGGGTAGGGGTTAGGGATAGGATTCGGGCTAGGGTTAGGGTTAGGGAACGGGGACGTTTTAGGGTCCAGGTTAGGGTAAGACAACGCTTTAGGGGGAGCGAACGTGTGAGGGCGCGGGTTAGTGTCATCGTACGGGTTAGAATTAGGGGACGGCTGAGGGTCAGGCTTCGGGGAAGGGTTAGGGTTAGGGTTCGGGCTAGGCTTAGGGTTAGGGGACGGGGACGGTTTAGGGTCCAGGTGAGGGTACGACAACGCTTTAGGGGGAGCGTACGTGTGAGGGCGCGGGTTAGTGTCAGCGTACGGGTTAGGATTAGGGGACGGGTGAGGGTCAGGCTTCGGGGAAGGGTTAGGGTTAGGGTTCGGGCTAGGGTTAGGGTTAGGGGACGGGGACGGTTTAGGGTCCAGGTGAGGGTACGACAACAGTTTAGGGGGAGCGTACGTGTGAGGGCGCGGCTTAGTGTCAGCGTACAGGTTAGGATTAGGGGACGGGTGAGGGTCAGGCTTCGGGGAAGGGTTAGGGTTAGGGTTCGGCCAGGGTTAGCGTTAGGGGACGGGGACGGTTTAGGGTCCAGGTGAGGGTACGACAACGCTCTAGGCGGAGCGTACGTGTGAGGACGTGGGTTAGTGTCAGCGTACGGGTTAGGATTAGGGGACGGGTGAGGGTCAGGTTTCGGGGAAGAGTTAGGGTTAGGGTTCGGGCTAGGGTTAGGGTTAGGGGACGGGGACGGTTTAGGGTCCTGGTGAGGGTACGACAACGCTTTAGGGGGAGCGTACGTGTGAGGGCGTGGGTTAGTGTCAGCGTACGGGTTAGGATTAGGGGACGGGTGAGGGTCAGGCTTCGGGGAAGGATTAGGGTTAGGGTTCGGGCTAGGGTTAGGGTTAGGGGACGGGGACGTTTTAGGGTCCAGGTGAGGGTACGACAACGCTTTAGGGGGAGCGTACGTGTGAGGGCGCGGGTTAGTGTCAGCGTACGGGTTAGGATTAGGGGACGGGTGAGGGTCAGGCTTCGGGGAAGTGTTAGGGTTAGGGTTCGGGCTAGGGTTAGGGGACGGGGACGGTTTAGGGTCCAGGTGAGTGTACGACAACGCTTTAGGGGGAGCGTACGTGTGAGGGCGCGGGTTACTTTCAGCGTACGGGTTAGGATTAGGGGACGGGTGAGGGTCAGGCTTCGGGGAAGGGTTAGGGTTAGGGTTCGGGCTAGGGTTAGGGGACGGGGAAGGTTTAGGGTCCAGGTGAGGGTACGACAACGCTTTAGGGGGAGCGTACGTGTGAGGGTGCGGGTTAGTGTCAGCGTACGGGTTAGGATTAGGGGACGGGTGAGTGTCAGGCTTCGGGGAAGGGTTAGGGTTAGGGTTCGGGCTAGGGTTAGGGTTAGGGGACGGGGACGGTTTAGGGTCCAGGTGAGGGTACGACAACGCTTTAGGGGGAGCGTACGTGTGAGGGCGCATGTTTGTGTCAGCGTATGGGTTAGGATTACGGGAGGGGTGAGGGTAAGGCTTCGGGTAGGGGTTAGGGATAGGATTCGGGCTAGGGTTAGGGTTAGGGAACGGGGACGGTTTAGGGTCCAGGTGAGGGTAAGACAACGCTTTAGGGGGAGCGAACGTGTGAGGGCGCGGGTTAGTGTCATCGTACGGGTTAGGATTAGGGGACGGGTGAGGGTCAGGCTTCGGGGAAGGGTTAGGGTTAGGGTTCGGTCTAGGGTTAGGTTTAGGGGACGGGGACGGTTTAGGGTCAAGGTGAGGGTACGCCAACGCCTTAGGGGGAGCCTTCGTGTGAGGGCGCGGGTTAGTGTCATCGTACGGGTTAGGATTAGGGGACGGGTGAGGGTCAGGCTTCGGGGAAGGGTTAGGGTTAGGGTTCGGGCTAGGGTTAGGGTTAGGGGACGGGGACGGTTTAGGGTCCAGTTGAGGGTACGACAGCGCTTTAGGTGGAGCGTACGTGTGAGGACGCGGGTTAGTGTCAGCGTACGGGTTAGGATTAGGGGACGGGTGAGGGTCAGGTTTCGGGGAAGAGTTAGGGTTAGGGTTCGGGCTAGGGTTAGGGTTAGGGGACGGGGACAGTTTAGGGTCCAGGTGAGGGTACGACAACGCTTTAGGGGGAGCGTACGTGTGAGGGCGCGGGTTAGTGTCAGCGTACGGGTTAGGATTAGGGGACGGGTGAGGGTCAGGCTTCGGGGAAGGGTTAGGTTTAGGTTTCGGGCTAGGGTTAGGGTTAGGGGACAGGGACGGTTTAGGGTCCAGGTGAGGGTATGACAACGCTTTAGGGGGAGCGTACGTGTGAGGGCGCGGGTTAGTGTCAGCGTACGGGTTAGGATTAGGGGACGGGTGAGGGTCAGGCTTCGGGGAAGTGTTAGGGTTAGGTTTCGGGCTAGGGTTAGGGTTTGGGAACGGGGACGATTTAGGGTCCAGGTGAGGGTACGACAACGCTGTAGGGGGAGCGTACGTGTGAGGGCGCGGCTTAGTGTCAGCGTACGGGTTAGGATTAGGGGACGGGTGAGGGTCAGGCTTCGGGGAAGGGTTAGGGTTAGGGTTCGGGCTAGGTTTAGGGTTAGGGGACGGGGACGGTTTAGGGTCCAGGTGAGGGTACGACAACGCTTTAGGGGGAGCGTCCGTGTGAGGGCGTGTGTTAGTGTCAGCGTACGGGTTAGGATTAGGGGACGGGTGAGGGTCAGGCTTCGGGGAAGGGTTATGGTTAGGGTTCAGGCTAGGGTTACTGTTAGGGGACGGGGACGGTTTAGGGTCCAGGTGAGGGTACGACAACGCTTTAGGGGGAGCGCACGTGTGAGGGCGCGGGTTAGTGTCAGCGTACGGGTTAGGATTAGGGGACGGGTGAGGGTCAGGCTTCGGGGAAGGGTTAGGGTTAGGGTTCGGGCTAGGGTTAGGGTTAGGAAACGGGGACGGTTTAGGGTCCAGGTGAGGGTACGACAACGCTTTAGGGGGAGCGTACGTGTGAGGGCGCGGGTTAGTGTCAGCGTACGGGTTAGGATTAGGGGACGGGTGAGGGTCAGGCTTCGGGGAAGGGTTAGGGTTAGGGTTCGGGCTAGGGTTAGGGTTAGGAAACGGGGACGGTTTAGGGTCAAGGTGAGGGTACGACAACGCTTCAGGGGGAGCGTACGTGTGAGGGCACGGGTTAGTGTCAGCGTACGGGTTAGGATTAGGGGACGGGTGAGGGTCAGGCTTCGGGGAAGGGTTAGGGTTAGGGTTCGGGCTAGGGTTAGGGTTAGGGGACGGGGACGGGTTAGGGTCCAGGTGAGGGTACGACATCGCTGTAGGGGGAGCGTACGTGTGAGGGCGCGGGTTAGTGTCAGCGTACGGGTTAGGATTAGGGGACGGGTGAGGGTCAGGTTTCGGGGAAGGGTTAGGGTTCGGGCTAGGGTTAGGGTTAGGGGACGGGGACGGTTTAGGGTCCAGGTGAGGGTACGACAACGCTGTAGGGGGAGCGTACGTGTGAGGGCGCGGGTTAGTGTCAGCGTACGGGTTAGGATTAGGGGACGGGTGAGTGTCAGGCTTCGGGGAAGGGTTAGGGTTAGGGTTCGGGCTAGGGTTAGGGTTAGGGGACGGGGACGGTTTAGGGTCCAGGTGAGGGTACGACAACGCTTTAGGGGGAGCGTAGGTGTGAGGGCGCGGGTTAGTGTCAGCGTACGGGTTAGGATTAGGGGACGGGTGAGGGTCAGGCTTCGGGGAAGGGTTAGGGTTAGGGTTCGGGCTAGGGTTAGGGTTAGGGGACGGGGACGGTTTAGGGTCCAGGTGAGGGTACGACAACGCTGTAGGGGGAGCGTACGTGTGAGGGCGCGGGTTAGTGTCAGCGTACGGGTTAGGATTAGGGGACGTGTGAGGGTCAGGCTTTGGGGAAGTGTTAGGGTTAGGGTTCGGGCTAGGGTTAGGGTTAGGGGACGGGGACGGTTTAGGGTCCAGGTGAGGGTACGACAACGCTTTAGGGGGAGCGTACGTGTGAGGGCGCGGGTTCGTGTCAGCGTACGGGTTAGGATTAGGGGACGGGTGAGGGTCAGGCTTCGGGGAAGGGTTAGGGTTAGGGTTCGGGCTAGGGTTAGGGTTAGGGGACGGGGACGGTTTAGGGTCCAGGTGAGGGTACGACAACGCTTTAGGGGGAGCGTACGTGTGAGGGCGTGGCTTAGTGTCAGCGTACGTCTTAGGATTAGGGGACAGGTGAGGGTCAGGCTTCGGGGAAGGGTTAGGGTTAGGGTTCGGGCTAGGGTTAGGGTTAGGGGACGGGGACGTTTTAGGGTCCAGGTGAGGGTACGACAACGGTTTAGGGGGAGCGTACGTGTGAGGGCACGGCTTAGTGTCAGCGTACGGGTTAGGATTAGGGGACGGGTGAGGGTCAGGCTTCGGGGAAGGGTTAGGGTTAGGGTTCGGCCAGGGTTAGGGTTAGGAGATGGGGACGGTTTAGGGTCCAGGTGAGGGTACGACAACGCTTTAGGGGGAGCGTACGTGTGAGGGCGCGGTTTAGTGTCAGCGTACGGGTTAGGATTAAGGGATGGGTGAGGGTCAGGCTTCGGGGAAGGGTTAGGGTTAGGGTTCGGGCTAGGGTTAGGGTTAGGGGTCGGGGATGGTTTAGGGTCCAGGTGAGGGTACGACAACGCTTTAGGGGGAGCGCACGTGTGAGGGCGCGGGTTAGTGTCAGCGTACGGGTTAGGATTAGGGGACGGGTGAGGGTCAGGCTTCGGGGAAGGGTTAGGGTTAGGGTTCGGGCTAGGGTTAGGGTTAGGGGACGGGGACGGTTTAGGGTCCAGGTGAGGGCCCGACAACGGTTTAGGGGGAGCGTACGTGTGAGGGCGCGGCTTAGTGTCAGCGTACGGGTTAGGATTAGGGGACGGGTGAGGGTCAGGCTTCGGGGAAGGGTTAGGGTTAGGGTTCAGCCAGGGTTAGCGTTAGGGGACGGGGACGGTTTAGGGTCCAGGTGAGGGTACGACAACGCTTTAGGGGGAGCGAACGTGTGAGGGAGCGTGTTAGTGTCAGCGTACGGGTTAGGATTAGGGGACGGGTGAGGGTCAGGCTTCGGGGAAGTGTTAGGGTTAGGGTTCGGGCTAGGGTTAGGGTTAGGGGACGGGGACGTTTTAGGGTCCAGGTGAGGGTACGACAACGGTTTAGGGGGAGCGTACGTGTGAGGGCACGGCTTAGTGTCAGCGTACGGGTTAGGATTAGGGGACGGGTGAGGGTCAGGCTTCGGGGAAGGGTTAGGGTTAGGGTTCGGCCAGGGTTAGCGTTAGGAGACGGGGACGGTTTAGGGTCCAGGTGAGGGTACGACAATGCTTTAGGGGGAGCGTACATGTGAGGGCGCGGGTTAGTGTCAGCGTACGGGTTAGGATTAGGGGACGGGTGAGGGTCAGGCTTCGGGGAAGGGTTAGGTTTAGGGTTCGGGCTAGGGTTAGGGTTAGGGGACGGGGACGGTTTAGGGTCCAGGTGAGGGTACGACAACGCTTTAGGGGGAGAGTACGTGTGAGGGCGTGGGTTAGTGTCAGCGTACGTGTTAGGATTAGGGGACGGGTGAAGGTCTGGCTTCGGGGAAGGGTTAGGGTAAGGGTTCGGGCTAGGGTTAGGGTTAGGGGACGGGGACGGTTTAGGGTCCAGGTGAGGGTACGACAACGCTTTAGGGGGAGCGTACGTGTGAGGGCGTGGCTTAGTGTCAGCGTACGGGTTAGGATTAGGGGACGGGTGAGGGTCAGGCTTTGGGGAAGTGTTAGGGTTAGGGTTCGGGCTAGGGTTAGGGTTAGGGGACGGGGACGTTTTAGGGTCCAGGTGAGGGTACGACAACGGTTTAGGGGGAGCGTACGTGTGAGGGCACGGCTTAGTGTCAGCGTACAGGTTAGGATTAGGGGACGGGTGAGGGTCAGGCTTCGGGGAAGGGTTAGGGTTAGGGTTCGGGCTAGGGTTAGGGATAGGGGACGGGGACGGTTTAGGGTCCAGGTGAGGGTACGACAACGCTGTAGGGGGAGCGTACGTGTGAGGGCGCAGGTTAGTGTCAGCGTACGGGTTAGGATTAGGGGACGGGTGAGGGTCAGGCTTTGGGGAAGTGTTAGGGTTAGGGTTCGGGCTAGGGTTAGGGTTAGGGGACGGGGACGGTTTAGGGTCCAGGTGAGGGTACGACAACGCTTTAGGGGGAGCGTACGTGTGAGGGCGCGGGTTCGTGTCAGTGTACGGGTTAGGATTAGGGGACGGGTGAGGGTCAGGCTTCGGGGAAGGGTTAGGTTTAGGGTTCGGGCTAGGGTTAGGGTTAGGGGACGGGGACGGTTTAGGGTCCAGGTGAGGGTACGACAACGCTTTAGGGGGAGAGTACGTGTGAGGGCGTGGGTTAGTGTCAGCGTACGTGTTAGGATTAGGGGACGGGTGAAGGTCTGGCTTCGGGGAAGGGTTAGGGTAAGGGTTCGGGCTAGGGTTAGGGTTAGGGGACGGGGACGGTTTAGGGTCCAGGTGAGGGTACGACAACGCTTTAGAGGGAGCGTACGTGTGAGGGCGTGGCTTAGTGTCATCGTACGGGTTAGGATTAGGGGACGGGTGAGGGTCAGGCTTCGGGGAAGGGTTAGGGTTAGGGTTCGGCCAGGGTTAGCGTTAGGAGACGGGGACGGTTTAGGGTCCAGGTGAGGGTACGACAACGCTTTAGGGGGAGCGTACGTGTGAGGGCGCGGGTTAGTGTCAGCGTACGGGTTAGGATTAAGGGATGGGTGAGGGTCAGGCTTCGGGGAAGGGTTAGGGTTAGGGTTCGGGCTAGGGTTAGGGTTAGGGGTCGGGGACGGTTTAGGGTCCAGGTGAGGGTACGACAACGCTTTAGGGGGAGCGCACGTGTGAGGGCGCGGGTTAGTGTCAGCGTACGGGTTAGGATTAGGGGACGGGTGAGGGTCAGGCTTCGGGGAAGGGTTAGGGTTAGGGTTCGGGCTAGGGTTAGGGTTAGGAAACGGGGACGGTTTAGGGTCCAGGTGAGGGTACGACAACGCTTTAGGGGGAGCGTACGTGTGAGGGCGCGGGTTAGTGTCAGCGTACGGGTTAGGATTAGGTGACGGGTGAGGGTCAGGCTTCGGGGAAGGGTTAGGGTTAGGGTTCGGGCTAGGGTTAGGGTTAGGAAACGGGGACGGTTTAGGGTCAAGGTGAGGGTACGACAACGCTTCAGGGGGAGCGTACGTGTGAGGGCACGGGTTAGTGTCAGCGTACGGGTTAGGATTAGGGGACGGGTGAGGGTCAGGCTTCGGGGAAGGGTTAGGGTTAGGGTTCGGGCTAGGGTTAGGGTTAGGGGACGGGGACGGTTTAGGGTCCAGGTGAGGGTACGACATCGCTGTAGGGGGAGCGTACGTGTGAGGGCGCTGGTTAGTGTCAGCGTACGGGTTAGGATTAGGGGACGGGTGAGGGTCAGGTTTCGGGGAAGGGTTAGGGTTCGGGCTAGGGTTAGGGTTAGGGGACGGGGACGGTTTAGGGTCCAGGTGAGGGTACGACAACGCTGTAGGGGGAGCGTACGTGTGAGGGCGCGGGTTAGTGTCAGCGTACGGGTTAGGATTAGGGGACGGGTGAGTGTCAGGCTTCGGGGAAGGGTTAGGGTTAGGGTTCGGGCTAGGGTTAGGGTTAGGGGACGGGGACGGTTTAGGGTCCAGGTGAGGGTACGACAACGCTTTAGGGGGAGCGTAGGTGTGAGGGCGCGGGTTAGTGTCAGCGTACGGGTTAGGATTAGGGGACGGGTGAGGGTCAGGCTTCGGGGAAGGGTTAGGGTTAGGGTTCGGGCTAGGGTTAGGGTTAGGGGACGGGGACGGTTTAGGGTCCAGGTGAGGGTACGACAACGCTGTAGGGGGAGCGTACGTGTGAGGGCGCGGGTTAGTGTCAGCGTACGGGTTAGGATTAGGGGACGGGTGAGGGTCAGGCTTTGGGGAAGTGTTAGGGTTAGGGTTCGGGCTAGGGTTAGGGTTAGGGGACGGGGACGGTTTAGGGTCCAGGTGAGGGTACGACAAGGCTTTAGGGGGAGCGTACGTGTGAGGGCGCGGGTTCGTGTCAGCGTACGGGTTAGGATTAGGGGACGGGTGAGGGTCAGGCTTCGGGGAAGGGTTAGGGTTAGGGTTCGGGCTAGGGTTAGGGTTAGGGGACGGGGACGGTTTAGGGTCCAGGTGAGGGTACGACAACGCTTTAGGGGGAGCGTACGTGTGAGGGCGTGGCTTAGTGTCAGCGTACGTCTTAGGATTAGGGGACAGGTGAGGGTCAGGCTTCGGGGAAGGGTTAGGGTTAGGGTTCGGGCTAGGGTTAGGGTTAGGGGACGGGGACGTTTTAGGGTCCAGGTGAGGGTACGACAACGGTTTAGGGGGAGCGTACGTGTGAGGGCACGGCTTAGTGTCAGCGTACGGGTTAGGATTAGGGGACGGGTGAGGGTCAGGCTTCGGGGAAAGGTTAGGGTTAGGGTTCGGCCAGGGTTAGGGTTAGGAGACGGGGACGGTTTAGGGTCCAGGTGAGGGTACGACAACGCTTTAGGGGGAGCGTACGTGTGAGGGCGCGGTTTAGTGTCAGCGTACGGGTTAGGATTAAGGGATGGGTGAGGGTCAGGCTTCGGGGAAGGGTTAGGGTTAGGGTTCGGGCTAGGGTTAGGGTTAGGGGTCGGGGATGGTTTAGGGTCCAGGTGAGGGTACGACAACGCTTTAGGGGGAGCGCACGTGTGAGGGCGCGGGTTAGTGTCAGCGTACGGGTTAGGATTAGGGGACGGGTGAGGGTCAGGCTTCGGGGAAGGGTTAGGGTTAGGGTTCGGGCTAGGGTTAGGGTTAGGGGACGGGGACGGTTTAGGGTCCAGGTGAGGGCCCGACAACGGTTTAGGGGGAGCGTACGTGTGAGGGCGCGGCTTAGTGTCAGCGTACGGGTTAGGATTAGGGGACGGGTGAGGGTCAGGCTTCGGGGAAGGGTTAGGGTTAGGGTTCAGCCAGGGTTAGCGTTAGGGGACGGGGACGGTTTAGGGTCCAGGTGAGGGTACGACAACGCTTTAGGGGGAGCGAACGTGTGAGGGAGCGTGTTAGTGTCAGCGTACGGGTTAGGATTAGGGGACGGGTGAGGGTCAGGCTTCGGGGAAGTGTTAGGGTTAGGGTTCGGGCTAGGGTTAGGGTTAGGGGACGGGGACGTTTTAGGGTCCAGGTGAGGGTACGACAACGGTTTAGGGGGAGCGTACGTGTGAGGGCACGGCTTAGTGTCAGCGTACGGGTTAGGATTAGGGGACGGGTGAGGGTCAGGCTTCGGGGAAGGGTTAGGGTTAGGGTTCGGCCAGGGTTAGCGTTAGGAGACGGGGACGGTTTAGGGTCCAGGTGAGGGTACGACAATGCTTTAGGGGGAGCGTACATGTGAGGGCGCGGGTTAGTGTCAGCGTACGGGTTAGGATTAGGGGACGGGTGAGGGTCAGGCTTCGGGGAAGGGTTAGGTTTAGGGTTCGGGCTAGGGTTAGGGTTAGGGGACGGGGACGGTTTAGGGTCCAGGTGAGGGTACGACAACGCTTTAGGGGGAGAGTACGTGTGAGGGCGTGGGTTAGTGTCAGCGTACGTGTTAGGATTAGGGGACGGGTGAAGGTCTGGCTTCGGGGAAGGGTTAGGGTAAGGGTTCGGGCTAGGGTTAGGGTTAGGGGACGGGGACGGTTTAGGGTCCAGGTGAGGGTACGACAACGCTTTAGGGGGAGCGTACGTGTGAGGGCGTGGCTTAGTGTCAGCGTACGGGTTAGGATTAGGGGACGGGTGAGGGTCAGGCTTTGGGGAAGTGTTAGGGTTAGGGTTCGGGCTAGGGTTAGGGTTAGGGGACGGGGACGTTTTAGGGTCCAGGTGAGGGTACGACAACGGTTTAGGGGGAGCGTACGTGTGAGGGCACGGCTTAGTGTCAGCGTACAGGTTAGGATTAGGGGACGGGTGAGGGTCAGGCTTCGGGGAAGGGTTAGGGTTAGGGTTCGGCCAGGGTTAGCGTTAGGAGACGGGGACGGTTTAGGGTCCAGGTGAGGGTACGACAACGCTTTAGGGGGAGCGTACGTGTGAGGGGGCGGGTTAGTGTCAGCGTACGGGTTAGGATTAAGGGATGGGTGAGGGTCAGGCTTCGGGGAAGGTTTAGGGTTAGGGTTCGGGCTAGGGTTAGGGTTAGGGGTCGGGGACGGTTTAGGGTCCAGGTGAGGGTACGACAACGCTTTAGGGGGAGCGCACGTGTGAGGGCGCGGGTTAGTGTCAGCGTACGGGTTAGGATTAGGGGACGGGTGAGGGTCAGGCTTCGGGGAAGGGTTAGGGTTAGGGTTCGGGCTAGGGTTAGGGTTAGGAAACGGGGACGGTTTAGGGTCCAGGTGAGGGTACGACAACGCTTTAGGGGGAGCGTACGTGTGAGGGCGCGGGTTAGTGTCAGCGTACGGGTTAGGATTAGGGGACGGGTGAGGGTCCGACTTCGGGGAAGGGTTAGGGTTAGGGTTCGGGCTAGGGTTAGGGTTAGGAAACGGGGACGGTTTAGGGTCAAGGTGAGGGTACGACAACGCTTTAGGGGGAGCGTACGTGTGAGGGCACGGGTTAGTGTCAGCGTACGGGTTAGGATTAGGGGACGGGTGAGGGTCAGGCTTCGGGGAAGGGTTAGGGTTCGGGCTAGGGTTAGGGTTAGGGGACGGGGACGGTTTAGGGTCCAGGTGAGGGTACGACAACGCTGTAGGGGGAGCGTACGTGTGAGGGCGCGGGTTAGTGTCAGCGTACGGGTTAGGATTAGGGGACGGGTGAGGGTCAGGCTTCGGGGAAGGGTTAGGGTTAGGGTTCGGGCTAGGGTTAGGGTTAGGGGACGGGGACGGTTTAGGGTCCAGGTGAGGGTACGACAACGCTTTAGGGGGAGCGTAGGTGTGAGGGCCCGGGTTAGTGTCAGCGTACGGGTTAGGATTAGGGGACGGGTGAGGGTCAGGCTTCGGGGAAGGGTTAGGGTTAGGGTTCGGGCTAGGGTTAGGGTTAGGGGACGGGGACGGTTTAGGGTCCAGGTGAGGGTACGACAACGCTGTAGGGGGAGCGTACGTGTGAGGGCGCGGGTTAGTGTCAGCGTACGGGTTAGGATTAGGGGACGGGTGAGGGTCAGGCTTTGGGGAAGTGTTAGGGTTAGGGTTCGGGCTAGGGTTAGGGTTAGGGGACGGGGACGGTTTAGGGTCCAGGTGAGGGTACGACAACGCTTTAGGGGGAGCGTACGTGTGAGGGCGCGGGTTCGTGTCAGCGTACGGGTTAGGATTAGGGGACGGGTGAGGGTCAGGCTTCGGGGAAGGGTTAGGGTTAGGGTTCGGGCTAGGGTTAGGGTTAGGGGACGGGGACGGTTTAGGGTCCAGGTGAGGGTACGACAACGCTTTAGGGGGAGCGTACGTGTGAGGGCGTGGCTTAGTGTCAGCGTACGGCTTAGGATTAGGGGACGGGTGAGGGTCAGGCTTCGGGGAAGGGTTAGGGTTAGGGTTCGGGCTAGGGTTAGGGTTAGGGGACGGGGACGTTTTAGGGTCCAGGTGAGGGTACGACAACGGTTTAGGGGGAGCGTACGTGTGAGGGCATGGCTTAGTGTCAGCGTACGGGTTAGGATTAGGGGACGGGTGAGGGTCAGGCTTCGGGGAAGGGTTAGGGTTAGGGTTCGGCCAGGGTTAGGGTTAGGAGACGGGGACGGTTTAGGGTCCAGGTGAGGGTACGACAACGCTTTAGGGGGAGCGTACGTGTGAGGGCGCGGTTTAGTGTCAGCGTACGGGTTAGGATTAAGGGATGGGTGAGGGTCAGGCTTCGGGGAAGGGTTAGGGTTAGGGTTCGGGCTAGGGTTAGGGTTAGTGGTCGGGGACGGTTTAGGGTCCAGGTGAGGGTACGACAACGCTTTAGGGGGAGCGCACGTGTGAGGGCGCGGGTTAGTGTCAGCGTACGGGTTAGGATTAGGGGACGGGTGAGGGTCAGGCTTCGGGGAAGGGTTAGGGTTAGGGTTCGGGCTAGGGTTAGGGTTAGGGGACGGGGACGGTTTAGGGTCCAGGTGAGGGCCCGACAACGGTTTAGGGGGAGCGTACGTGTGAGGGCGCGGCTTAGTGTCAGCGTACGGGTTAGGATTAGGGGACGGGTGAGGGTCAGGCTTCGGGGAAGGGTTAGGGTTAGGGTTCGGCCAGGGTTAGCGTTAGGGGACGGGGACGGTTTAGGGTCCAGGTGAGGGTACGACAACGCTTTAGGGGGAGCGAACGTGTGAGGGAGCGTGTTAGTGTCAGCGTACGGGTTAGGATTAGGGGACGGGTGAGGGTCAGGCTTCGGGGAAGTGTTAGGGTTAGGGTTCGGGCTAGGGTTAGGGTTAGGGGACGGGGACGTTTTAGGGTCCAGGTGAGGGTACGACAACGGTTTAGGGGGAGGGTACGTGTGAGGGCACGGCTTAGTGTCAGCGTACGGGTTAGGATTAGGGGACGGGTGAGGGTCAGGCTTCGGGGAAGTGTTAGGGTTAGGGTTCGGGCTAGGGTTAGGGTTAGGAGACGGGGACGGTTTAGGGTCCAGGTGAGGGTACGACAATGCTTTAGGGGGAGCGTACATGTGAGGGCGCGGGTTAGTGTCAGCGTACGGGTTAGGATTAGGGGACGGGTGAGGGTCAGGCTTCGGGGAAGGGTTAGGTTTAGGGTTCGGGCTAGGGTTAGGGTTAGGGGACGGGGACGGTTTAGGGTCCAGGTGAGGGTACGACAACGCTTTAGGGGGAGAGTACGTGTGAGGGCGTGGGTTAGTGTCAGCGTACGTGTTAGGATTAGGGGACGGGTGAAGGTCTGGCTTCGGGGAAGGGTTAGGGTAAGGGTTCGGGCTAGGGTTAGGGTTAGGGGACGGGGACGGTTTAGGGTCCAGGTGAGGGTACGACAACGCTTTAGGGGGAGCGTACGTGTGAGGGCGTGGCTTAGTGTCAGCGTACGGGTTAGGATTAGGGGACGGGTGAGGGTCAGGCTTTGGGGAAGTGTTAGGGTTAGGGTTCGGGCTAGGGTTAGGGTTAGGGGACGGGGACGTTTTAGGGTCCAGGTGAGGGTACGACAACGGTTTAGGGGGAGCGTACGTGTGAGGGCACGGCTTAGTGTCAGCGTACAGGTTAGGATTAGGGGACGGGTGAGGGTCAGGCTTCGGGGAAGGGTTAGGGTTAGGGTTCGGCCAGGGTTAGCGTTAGGAGACGGGGACGGTTTAGGGTCCAGGTGAGGGTACGACAACGCTTTAGGGGGAGCGTACGTGTGAGGGCGCGGGTTAGTGTCAGCGTACGGGTTAGGATTAAGGGATGGGTGAGGGTCAGGCTTCGGGGAAGGGTTAGGGTTAGGGTTCGGGCTAGGGTTAGGGTTAGGGGTCGGGGACGGTTTAGGGTCCAGGTGAGGGTACGACAACGCTTTAGGGGGAGCGCACGTGTGAGGGCGCGGGTTAGTGTCAGCGTACGGGTTAGGATTAGGGGACGGGTGAGGGTCAGGCTTCGGGGAAGGGTTAGGGTTAGGGTTCGGGCTAGGGTTAGGGTTAGGAAACGGGGACGGTTTAGGGTCCAGGTGAGGGTACGACAACGCTTTAGGGGGAGCGTACGTGTGAGGGCGCGGGTTAGTGTCAGCGTACGGGTTAGGATTAGGGGACGGGTGAGGGTCCGACTTCGGGGAAGGGTTAGGGTTAGGGTTCGGGCTAGGGTTAGGGTTAGGAAACGGGGACGGTTTAGGGTCAAGGTGAGGGTACGACAACGCTTTAGGGGGAGCGTACGTGTGAGGGCACGGGTTAGTGTCAGCGTACGGGTTAGGATTAGGGGACGGGTGAGGGTCAGGCTTCGGGGA